>NC_081353.1:42161719-42315008 GCF_029784015.1 Lycium ferocissimum | reverse complement strand
CAGATCCGGATCCCAATATTATTTCTCAATACGCAACCCTAATCCCTAAACATCTCTATTTATAATCGAAGTCTTTGTCCATATTTACCTTTTGTTTTTTTATGTTATTCCTTTTCCTGTTCGGTTCATAAAAATTGTTGGCATAGGCGGTGCTCTAGAATCTCCTCGGTTTCCCACACCTTCTTATTAAAAGTATATCTATTTTAATAATAATAATAATGATAAGAAGAAGAAGAAGAACAATAATAATCAGTTTTAAGTTTATCTGGAAAGAGCCTTCAGATGTGGCATGACTTCAGGTGCTGCATCGTTACCATGACCACTGCCGCTGCCTTCTCCATGATCCACAGCCGCATTTGTCAGATCCACATCGCCACTACCTCTCCTTGCTTGTAAAACAGCAATCGCCTTCTGTTGTTTTTTCAGCAGGTCGAAGATCTTTGCCAGTCCTGGATCAGTAACTCTCACTTCTTCCTCCACATCATCATTATCATTGGGGGTCAAATCATTCCCTGTGTGTTTGGATCCCTGAGGGGAAATCATGGGCTTATCATTTCTTGCCCCGACTTCTCCTGTTGCCGGATCTATATCTTGTGCATTGGTATTGTTCAACACACTGGTTGTATGTCTTACAGGTTGGTACGCTCGATCAAGTAAGGCACCGGGTGCCAGCCACGCCTCCCCAGGTTTGGGGCATGACAGTAATTAGAGCAAAAAAAACATTAAAACATTATCCTTAGCCCCACGGTGGACGCCAAGCTGTTTACCCCAAAAAAGGTATAGTTAAATTTGTTAGTGATTTAAAGGATACGTGAAAAGATTTGTTATAAGTAAGTAAAAAATAATAGCAATTAGTAATGAAATCAAGTAAATATAAAGCAAGAAAACAAATAAAATGAGCCTGGACCGTATCAGCTCGGAGAAAATCCTTTAATGAATGTCTCTCCGGCTAAACAATTGGCCTAGTGAAACATTTATTGGTTCGGAACGAAAAGAATGACAAAAGAACAATCTTGCTAATAATCATAATGAAATTGTATAACTGTGTGAAAGATGTATATTTTCCGATGCCTATTACACTGAACTCAAGCTCCTTTTATATTTGATAATAGCTAGCTACGAGATGTAAATCGAGCCCAATAGTGCGTTATAATAACCAATAAATGCTACTTTTAATACAGAAGTGTAACGTTCAACGCCGAATCTGGACCGGCTACGTAATGTTTGTTATCCATAAATGACTCGTGTCAATTGCTTCGCAACAATTGGCCCGGATTTATCCGAAATCACTTCTTCCGGATTAAATCAAAACATCACACCATTGTTTGACCCCAGTCTGCCACATGTCCTACTCTTTTCATGCCACGTGTAATGCTATATTTTTGATGTATACAATATTGATATTTAGAATTACATTACTCTAAAATACGGAGTAAGTAACAGTAAAATACAAATTTAACATCATACGTACATCAATAATTGAATGGTTTGTCACTTAAATATTCATTAAAGTTGTCAATACTTAAGGGACTAAAATTGTTAAATTCCCTTGGGCGATAATGTCGCATATACTTTAAAGCATGGGTGGAACCACCTAAGGTGAAGGATGGTCAAGTGCACACTATTTGCCGGAAAATTACGTGGTGTACATAGGTTAAATGTTAGTTATTATGAGTATATACTTAATTTTGTACACCATTAACACAAGTGAGAAGAAAATCTGCACATCCTTCACTAAATTCCAGGCTTCGCCAGTGCTTTAAAGAGTCAAAATGTCAAATAGAAGAATCTATATATAATATAAAGTTAGGTATATATAGACAAAGTGATGTGACACCTCTCTATAGCTAGCATTTGCACTTATCTTTTTCTTCTTTTTTTTTTTTTGGTATTTTTCTCATTTTTATTGCACTTTTTGGTTTATATCTACTACTAACCTATGAATTAATAAAAGTTTCATACAATAAATGTAGCACTCAAGGCCCGGATAACCTTTAAATTAGTCTTCAGCCCACGATCATTTTTAACAGCTACTGGACGTGTCTTTTCCGTTTCCTCGACATAATTGGACGCGTCTTAACAAATACTACTTGGCAGTACTAATGCATGAGTTATAAAATTTAATTGCATCCTATTCTCCAACTAAACATGATTATTAGTGCATATCACCGTATAATATATGGCTTATAGCTAGAGGCGGACCCAGGATTTGAGCGCAACGGGGGCACCATTATCTTCAGTACGCCAATTACTAGCGATAAAGTTAGGCGTGCGACTCTTAAAAAACTTATTGATTAAAATAGCAAAGTACAAACTTCAATATTATCAAATATAATTAATTTGGTACTAATATAACAAAAGTACATCATCAACTCATACTTGAACTCGACGCGTTTTCATTTGAAAAATAAAAACAAACCTGATTTTTCAAGACCTTAAGTTGACTGTACAAAATCCCGAATTTAAGAATATGATAAGATTTTAGGGCTTAGTTGTTACACCTCGGAAAATTTCCCGTTGATGCACAGTGAATAGGCTAAACGAAGAGCACGAAGTATACGATATTTCAATGAGTAAGGAATGACATTTGATGACCCTAATATGGTTTCAAAGACATTCGAGGTTAGACGAGAAAGTTGGCCAAGAGAAGGCGAGGTATACGTTATGTATCGGAAAGGATTTATGAGTAGCGAATTATTGATGGCTTAATGATGTTTTGGAGAAGAGCTATAACGTCCCTTAGATTGTTAACGAGGTGTTAAAAAAGTGTTAAGAAGGTTCCATAAGGATTGGGGATCAAACGAGTCGACGAGAACGAGATTTGGAAAAACAATGGATTGTATGGTCCACTATACGGACCGTACAAAAGATACGGGCCGTATGTATGGACGTATAACCTGTCCAGAGAAAAGCCTCCACTGGACACATTATACGGTCACACATACGGACCGTATAAATTGTACGGACCGTATGTGTGTCCGTATAAATGTGTCGGGACAGCTTTTTGAGTTTTAAATAAGGGACCCAAGTTCATTATTTTCATTTCCGATCTTCTCATTTCCCTCTCCTCACCTTAAGAACTCTTGAGAACACTCTCCACACTTCCCATACAAGAATCCAAGAGAAATTTATGATCAACTTCATCAAACCAACAAGAATCAAGTGTATGAAAAAACATTGAAGTTCATCCAAGCCAAGAAATTCCAAGAGAAGTGAACTAGGGTTTTGGTGCAAGAAGAGTATTTCCACTCAAGGCTTATTCTACCATTATCTAAGGTAAGTTTCATGATCTTTTCATGTTGTTTGAAGTATTGAAAAGTTGAAACACTTGGATTATACAAATGAAATAGGAAATGGATCATAAATATGGCAATAGTGTCATTTTTGAATAGAAGCTTGGATTGAATTGTTGATATTGATATGTTGTGATTATGAATATGTTATGAATGACATTTAGAACATGGAATAAGTATTATATGTAAAAGAACACGATAGTGAACTATGACCATGGTTACGGAGAATTGAAGTGAAATCGTGAAACGCGGATAATGCAAATGAATGGTGATTGTTGTTTATGATATTGTGATTGTTGTTACGAATGTTTGGGAGTTGATATGGAACATGGAGGAAGTCGTATAAACAAAGGGAAATGCTGCCCAATTTTCTCTAGCTTTAGTAAGCACGTTCTTATAATCGATTAGCTAATGTTGATGCGAATTTCTCAAGGTAGAAACGTGAGCGTTGAAGAGAAATCAAGCCATAGAATTGTTAAACGAAAAGGTATGTAAGGCTAGTCCCTTCTTTCTAAGGCATGACTCTATGGTATGAACCTTCCTATCTTTCTACGACTTCTCTACATATATGTATATACCGGAAATGATGTGTCCATGTTGTAAGGAGCTCTCATGAGATAAAGTTAAGAGATGTGTTATGAATATGATGATGAGCCCAAGTCTAGAGACCCTAAAGCTCATGATATGATGTTTCTACAAAGCTAATGACCTTCATACGATTCCTTGATATTATACATTGTTGCTAGACCCATCTTATGATGTTAGCCCCTTCCTTTTTAGGCATGGATCTTATGGCACGATTTTTCCTCCTTCTCCATGAATCTCCTACATTCCGAAGAACTAAGAGTCTATGTTCATGAATAGTCATATGAGATAAAGATAAGAAACACATTATGAGCACGATAGTGATGACGATGAGTCTATGACTATAAGGAGCTACATATGTATGAGATAAAGAAAAGAGGTAAGACGCGAGTATGATAATTGATGATGATGAGTTAAGTCTAAAGAATTCTAAAGTGAGGTATGATGCCCATGAAGTCAATGATCCTAAGTATGGTTCCATTGATGCTTTTCCTTGTGTACACTCACCTTAAAATGTTAGTCCCTTCAAGATGAGATATAATGATTATGTACTTCATAATGTAATTGGGGGTCCACGACCTCATGCCACCCCGACTTCGCCATGGTTGTCTTTAATGTTCCAATGTATGCTTTAATGATAGATGTATAGTAACGCTAAAGATGATGTTGATTCCACTTACGTATTTTTAAGTATATGCATGTATGTATGATAGCATCGAGTCCCGGACGGGCCGAGTACGGATAGCATCGAGTCCCGGAAGGGCCGAGTTCGGATAGCATCGAGTCCCGAAAGGGCCGAGTACCGATAGCATCGAGTCCCGGGAGGGCCGAGTACGTATATTATCGAGTCCCGGGAGGGCCGAGTATGGATGATACCGAGCCTATATGGCCGGGTACGTGGTTGTACCGCATTGTAAATTATTCCATTGTTCCGGAGCTGCCATTGATTTGTTCTTTTGGTATATATATGTTTTGGGCATGACGGGGTCCTGTCCCGTTCATATGTCTAGTACTCTAGTAGAGGCTCATAGATACGTATGTGTGGGTAGTATAGTCTCACAGTTTCTCATCGTATGTATATATATTATTTTGATAGCCGAAGGGCTTATGTATGTAAAGTGAATATGTTTCAAATTAAAATAGCCTTCTATGATTATAAGCATAAGAAATATGAATGAATGCAGGATGAGTAATAGAATGAGTGGTGCTCGGTGGTTAGCTCCGGGTACCCGTCATGGCCCTAGTCGGGTCGTGACAAAAGTGATATCAGAGTAGTTCAGTCCTAGGAAGTGTCTACGAGCCGTGTCTAGTAGAGTCTTGTTTATGGTGTGTTGCGCGCCACACTAATAAATAGGAGGCTACAGGGAATTTAGGAAAAATGACCATTATTCTTCTTATCAGATCGTGCTATAGAGCCATGTTATAAGATTTTCCCCTCCCTAATGGTGCGTTTATGATTTCAGCAAAGTTGATGAAAGAAAAAGCTACGCAGCCCCGGAATGGCAAGGCGTTGATTGCGTAAGGGCTGGAACAGGGGCCATCTATGGATATGGAGGAGAGTGAACCCCAAAATAAGGCCCTATCTCGGTTTTCCTGTACCTCGCTCACTTAAGAGGATCGGAGGGAAGCCTCAATTTTAGCTCCAGCACCCCTAATCCCTCCTTCAGATGCCTCGGGCCAAGAGATAAGACAGGCCATTCTTTTACTGACCCAGTTAGTAGCCGCTCAAGCTCAGCGGCAGGATGTGGACCACGGTAACAGGGGTCGGAGAAAGAGAGTTAATTCTCCAGGGTTTGATCAAGAGATTAGGGGCGCTCCGAGACAACAATTCTCCAGGCACTCGGCTCGCTCGACAACTAGCGCTTCTCCACAGTTTCTTGGACCCGTGCTTGATGGATCTACTAATTCTAGGCCGCCCCAGAGTCCCAGAGTTCCTAATTCTCGAAAAAGGGGTGATTCGAGCCAGATGAGATCACTTGTGCCACGATGTAGTCAATGTAGGAAGTTACATTCAGGATCGTGTCGCTTGGGTTCAGATGTTTGTTATGCCTGTGCTCGGCCAGGCCATTTTAGGCGCGATTGTCCATCGCTACGTGGTAAAGATAAGGTTCGATCTACGGGAGTGGTAGCTGGCTCTTCATCATCAGTACGCCCTCCTAGGCGGAGGTCGCAGATAGTAGCAGGTAGTGATGGGGATCAAAGAGAAATGCCCAGTCTGAGTGGATCCCAGCGCCATACTTATGCATTAACTGGGCAACATGATCTTGAGTATCCCCCTGATATTTTTCCAGGTATATCTTCAGTAATCTCTTATGATATGTATGCGCCGATTGATTCGGGCCCTACGCTGTCATATATTACTCCCGATGTGATGATTGTGTTGAGGCGAAAAATCTGAGCCAACCCAACGATTTGAGATGACAATATTTGTTAGTGACCTAGTGATAGCCAGAATTGTGATTTACGAGTAAGTTGATTGACAGTGTGAGAAAAAAATAGTATATATATAATAATGTGTGTATGTGTATATATTGGAATTCTAGACCGAGTGTGCAGGCACGACTTATGAGACAAGACTATTATTTATATCCTTTAATGGTAAGTGATCTTGTGTTGCTGAGTTGTGTATTATGTGTGTCCCGATACATGTCCTATTAAGGCATAGGACGTGTTTTTATTGGGCTATGTGCAGGTTTGGGATTGTTATGTTTACAAGAGAAACCCTGCCAAAATTTTCCCAGGAATCTAAAATAAATTGCGGGAACCGTAGACAAAATGTTGTGAAGAGAAGAGAAGGCCAGCAATGAGTGATTGAGAACGGAGTGTATAAGGGCAATATATTCTAAAGGACAAAGCGGTACTGAGTTAAGAATAGGATTCCTTGTGCGAGGAATGAAGGATTGATTATAAAAAGGGAGGTAATAAGATAAATTGAGGAGGAAAGAATGTAAAGGAATAAGTACGGGTATAGAAGGAAGAGGAGATATACGAAATACGCGTGCTTAAGAAATGGTCGCATTATGAGAAAAGGAAGACGCATCTCCTACGAATATCCTCCACTAAGACAGAATGGGTAAAGTATATAAAAGAATAAGTTGGAGGGAAAAATGTGGCCATGAATTACAAGTTTACCGTGTGATGATAAAGCGATAAAGTAAGGTTATTAGCAATGGGAAATACGACATGATTATGATTGGTTTCTGAATCAATGATTGAGTGCAACACAAGAGTAAAAGAGTGTGAGGCATAAGGGGTATTAGTGGCGCATGAGACTTAGATCCTTGGAAACAAAAATGGCGGGTTTAAGGGAAAATGCAATTACGGTTACTATAAGTCGATTATAGGAAAGAGAGGAATAACGTGAGATGGAAAAAAGGGGGAAAGATGATGCTATAAGTGAACTCTGGGTATCGAAGAATTGGATACGTGACATTACATGGATGGTACGGATAGCTAGACATACTACTATTGTGAGCATTCCCATGAAACAAAAGTTTTTAATTGGAGCGAATCTAGACATTGACTCATAACTACCAGATGAGCTAAGTAAAAAATATCCTTGTTCGGATTGCTATGTCGGTTGTATTACTTGATTACAAAACTACAAGATGAGTATGTTAAGACTTCACACATGAATTATCATAGCTATAGATTACGGGAAACGGTGTGGATAAGATGTAGGGATATATATGAAATCAAGATTTGAAGGCGGGGCAATGGAATTGAGAATGGGACAGGCAAAACCCTTAAAGGGGGGAAGCTAGTAATGAGAATACAAGTGTAGAGATTGAAACGATGGACCCTAAGATGTGACAGGTATAGACTCTAAAGCAAAGAGTGAGAGTTACGCCGAAATAAGTCTAATAACTAGTAAATAAGCGAACACGAATTGAGCAGGCATCTGAGACTGTACTGGAAATCATTTGCGAAGACCTTGAACCACATGACATTAGGAGCAAATAGCTTGAGGAATATTGTAAAAAATAGCGATGCTATATTAGGATAGAGGCAAAGGCACTAACGGCAGAGTCGTTATTAATGATATTGCGATTTATAAGCGACAATTAAGAAAGGGACCTAAGGTTTTCTATAGAAGAACATAAGATATGATGATCAAGGGAAAAACAAAGGAAGGAAGAGAGCATGACGAGATAAGTTACTACGGATAGATAAAAGAGTTTGGTATGTATGATACCGAGCCTTGTCGTGGTCGGGTATGCGAAAACCACCGAACCTTCAAGGTCGGGTATGCTATGGATATGAATATGGACACGAATATGTATACGGATATGGATACATGTATATGTATAGAGGTGTATGCACACGAATCACTCAAGAACGATTATGTAACTTGCAAAGTATTGATACGTCGCCAATGAAGCCAAGTGGAATGAATTTGCAAACCAAGTGAGACTTAATATCATTATTGAGCAAGAAAAAGGATCGACGAGACTTAGAACTTCAAACGAAAGATTGGGTATTCTTAAAAGTGTCGCCAGCGAAGAGCGTTATGAGATTTGGCAAAAAAGGGGGAAGCTCAGTCCCTAATACATTAGGCCTCATGAGATTGTGCGTAAAGTAGGCATAGTGGTTTATGAATTAGATCTACCTCCTGATTTGGAGCCAGTTCACCCAGTTTTCCATGTCTCGATGTTTCGTAAATATGTTGGAGATCCTACTAGGATCGTGCCAGTAAATGATGTTCAAGTAACAGAAAAGTTAACTTATGAAGAGGTACCCATTGCCATATTAGATAGGAAAGTACGGAGGCTTCGATATAAAGAAGTGGCCTCAGTTAAGATCTTATGGCGAAATAACAATCGAGAAGAAATGATTTGGGAAGCAGAAGAAAATATGAAATCCAAGTATCCGCACTTGTTTCAGCCCCCCGGAAGAAATCCAAGATGAGATGTCAAGATCATAAGGTATGTATGTTTTCCTTTTATGCAGTTGGGTCGTGTGTGGCCAAACTCTATTGCTATTATGTTGTGGCCCTGTGAGGCATTGTTATTATGGGTTGTTGTGACAGGAGGGTAGTGCCATATTGCAAGGGAAACTCTGGCAAAAAATTTATAGAATCCCCGAGAAATAAACATTCGAGGACGAATGTTCTTAAGGGGGGAAGAATGTTACACCTCGAAAAATTTCCCGTTGATGCACAGTGAATAGGCTAAATGAAGAACACGAAGTATACGATATTTCAATAAGTAAGGAATAACATTTGATGACCCTAATTATAGTTTCAAAGATATTCGAGGTTAGACAAAAAAGTTGGCCAAGAGAAGGCGAGGTATACGTTATGTATCGGAAAGGATTTATGAGTAGCGAATTATTGATGGCTTAATGATGTTTTGGAGAAGAGCTATAATGTCCCTTAGATTTTTAACGAGGTGTTAAACAAGTGTTAAGAAGGTTCCATAAGGATTGGGGATCAAACGAGTCGACGAGAACGAGATTCGGAAAAACAATGGATTGTACGGTCTACTATACGGACCGTACAAAAGATACGGGCTGTATGTATGGACTTATAACCTGTACAGAGAAAAACCTCCATTGGAAACATTATACGGTCACACATACTGATCGTATAAATTATACGGACCGTATGTGTGTCCGTATAAATGTGTCGGGACAGCTTTTTGAGTTTTAAATAAGGGACCTAAGTTCATTATTTTCATTTCCGATCTTCTCATTTCCCTCTCCTCACCTTAAGAACTCTTGAGAACACTCTCCACACTTCCCATACAAGAATCCAAGAGAAATTTATGATCAACTTCATCAAACCAACAAGAATCAAGTGTATGAAAAACATTGAAGTTCATCCAAGCCAAGAAATTCCAAGAGAAGTGAACTAGGGTTTTGGTGCAAGAAGAGTATTTCCACTCAAGGCTTATTCTACCATTATCTAAGGTAAGTTTCATGATCTTTTCATGTTGTTTGAAGTATTGAAAAGTTGAAACACTTGGATTATAGAAGGAAATAGGAAATGGATCATAAATATGGCAATAGTGTCATTTTTGAATAGAAGCTTGGATTGAATTGTGGATATTGATATGTTGTGAGTATGAATATGTTATGAATGACATTTAGAACATGGAATGAGTATTATATGTGAAAGAACACGATAGTGAACTATGACCATGGTTATGGAGAATTTGAAGTGAAATTGTGAAATGCGGATAATGCAAATGAATGGTGATTGTTGTTTATGATATTGTGATTGTTGTTATGAATGTTTGGGAGTTGATATGGAACATGGAGGAAGTCTTATAAACAAAGGAAATGCTTCCCAATTTTCTCTAGCTTTAGTAAGCACGTTCTTATAATCGATTAGCTAATGTTGATGCGAATTCTCTTGAAGGTAGAAACTTGAGCGTTGAAGAAGAGCAATCAAGCGATAGAATTGTTAAACGAAAAATGTATGTAAGGCTAGTCCCTTCTTTCTAAGGCATGACTCTATGGTATGAACCTTCCTATCTTTCTACGACTTCTCTAAATATATGTATATACGGGAAATGATGTGTCCATGTTGTAAGGAGCTCTCATGAGATAAAGTTAAGAGATGTGTTATGAATATGATGATGAGCCCAAGTCTAGAGACCCTAAAGCTCATGATATGATTTTTCTACAAAGCTAATGACCTTCATACGATTCCTTGATATTATTCATTGTTGCTAGACCCACCTTATGATGTTAGCCCCTTCCTTTTTTAGGCATGAATCTTATGGCACGATTTTTCCTCTTTCTCCATGAATCTCCTACATTCCGAAGAACTAAGAGTCTATGTTCATGAATAGTCATATGAGATAAAGATAAGAAACACATTATGAGCACGATAGTGATGACGATGAGTCTATGACTATAAGGAGCTACATATGTATGAGATAAAGAAAAGAGGTAAGACGCAAGTATGATAATTGATGATGATGAGTTAAGTCTAAAGAATTCTAAAGTGAGGTATGATGCCCATGAAGTCAATGATCCTAAGTATGGTTCCATTGATGCTTTTCCTTGTGTACACTCATCTTAAAACGTTAGTCCCTTCAAGGTGAGATATAGTGATTATGTACTTCATAATGTAATCGGGGGTCCACGACCTCATGCCACCCCGATTTCGCCATGGTTGTCTTTAATGTTCCAATGTATGCTTTAATGATAGATGTATGGTAACGCTAAAGATGATGTTGATTCCACTTACGTATTTTTAAGTATATGCATGTATGTATGATAGCATCGAGTCCCGGAAGGGCCGAGTACGGATAGCATCGAGTCCCAGAAGGGCCGAGTACGGATAGCATCGAGTCTCGGAAGGGCCGAGTACGGATAGCATCGAGTCTCGGGAGGGCCGAGTACCGATATTATCGAGTCCCGGGAGGGCCGAGTACGGATGATACCGAGCCTATATGGCCGGGTACGTGGTTGTACCGCATTGTAAATTGTTGCATATGTAAGCATGTGGATATAACAAGTGTATCTTTAGAGGAATAAAGGGGTAAGTATGTGTGACAAATATTCAAAAAGGTATTATGAGAAATGAGCAGTTCTTTTATCTTATGCTTTCCCTTATGCTCCTATTATGTAATATTATTGTTGATTCCTTACATACTCAGTACAATGTTCGTACTGACATCCGTTTTCTTCTGACGCTGTGTTCATGCCCACAGGTAGACAGGGCCTAGACTCATAGGAGCTGTTAGTTGACTGAGAGCACTCCATTGTTCCGGAAGTGCCATTGATTTATTCTTTTGGTATATATATGTTTTGGCCATGATGGGGTCCTGTCCCATTCATATGTCTAGTACTCTAGTAGAGGCTCGTAGATACGTATGTGTGGGTAGTATGGTCTCATAGTTTTCCATCGTATGTATATATATTATTTTGATAGTCGAAGGGCTTATGTATATAAAGTGAATATGTTTCAAATGAAAATAGCTTTCTATGATTATGAGCATAAGAAATATGAATGAATGCAGGATGAGTAATAGAATGAGTGGTGCTCGGTGGTTAGCCCCGGGTACCCGTCATGGCCCTAGTCGGGTCGTGACATTAGTATAAGATAATATAATTTTTAATTAAATTAAATCTATAAAGTTATGTATTCGTCAATCCCTAGTACTTAAATATTATTATATACTTATATAATAAGTAATCTATATTAATCACTAAAAAAGAAGGGAAAACTTTACCATAAGAAAAGCCCGATCGTTGGGTCGAATTCGATTGTCGGGGAAATTAGTAAATATCGACAATAGATTTGACTATGGGTGATGCTCCTAACTTAGTCATTTGTGAGAAACTTGATAATGGAAGAAAGGTTAGGAAATGGAGAGAGCCAAAGGAGTTTCTTTTTGCTTACTACTATGTTGGGAAAAGATGAGTGGGAAATGGGAAAAGATCTTCTGGAATTTGGGGCTTTAGGGGGGAGGAATTTGATGAAAAAGTAAAATGGGAGGGTGACTAAATAATAAAAAGATTAAAAAAAAAAAATTAAAAATCTGCATTAAATTCAGGTTTGTACAACAGTTTACTGCACAAATTTTTTTTTAAAAAAAGTTGTAGGAGCCGAAATTCGAACTCACGTCACGACCAATGAGCATCAATGCAAGGGCACTCCTACCAACTGAACTACTTTAGCAATTATGTTTGAGGGGTCCTTTTAAAACATATGATGGTTTTTCAAGGTATATAAATATATGTATATAGGGTTTTTTCCGAAGTTCCGGGGGCACGTGTCCCCCCACCCTTCAAGGTAGGTCCGCCCCTGCTTATAACATAGATTGCAAAAAGTTATTAAATAACCCATATATGAGTACTTTAAAGTATCGGTATTTTTAGCTTTGATTACACATTTCTCTTCAAAAAATCTGAAAACACAAATTTAATCACTACTTCCCAATCAACTGACTTTGTCAGGTTAGTTCTTTTCGATTCTCTGTTTCTGAGATTTTTTTAAAAAATTTCTAGAACATAATATTGTTATTTTTTATACAGGAATGTGATTTTTTTTGCGGATTGAAAATAGATGAGTAATGGGTTTATATATAGATGCAATATTCTCCTATTTTTTGTTTTTTGTTATAAATATTATTTATTATTGTGGATGTCTATCTTTAGGAGAAATATTAGGGTTAGTGACTTTGGGATCAATTCACTTTTCCCCTATAAATATAAAGGTTCTCCTTCGTTGTAAAAACATCCCTAACAAGAGAAATAAAAGAATTCATCTCTTCTCTCTTTGTCTACAATATTATTCTTGCTTGCTTTATTATTTTATAATACGTTATCAGCATGAGACTCTGCCATTTTGAGTTTAATTTTCTATTTCAGATAGAATTCTTAGAGATTTTCGAGATTAAACTCATTTCGAGAATTTGCTGAATTGTGATCGAGTACCATAATAGAGATATGGGAGAGCTATATCACTTAGAGCTTGACACGAGTGCAAGCTAAGTATATATCTTACTTGATAGTTATTAACTTTGTCAAAATTGAATTTGTGGTGGTATATGTTTGAACCTCACGTTGCCTCACTGGAAACAGATGAAAAGTTTCCTTTTGTTGTTTGAAAGAAATTAAATTGGTGCTAAATTCCTCCAGATGTAGGTAAGTAATTTTCTCTACTAATGTTGTTTACAATGGTGAGATCCGTGAATATGTGGAATACGGTCAATTGTTTTTAATCCTTATAGTAGCTTAGCTTTGTCTTTTGCTACTAATAGTATGTTATTATTACGTTGGATTCGTTTGATCTATGAAATCTAAGTGGTTCATTTGATTATTTATGTCTCAAAGTTGTTCCCGAAGAACAATATCGTTAACAGGGATTGTGATATTAATTCCATATCCTTTAATGGCGAAGAATGAGAATTTACAAGAAATATATGAATCACCAAAAGTGACAATATTTCTTAAGTCTCCTTATGATTAAATTCATTTATGCCGCCTATATGAAGAGGTAATATTTCCTATGTATTGTTCTGGCTACAATTGAAGTTGTGTTAGAGCAAAATTCTTTACATCATATGTACGTTTCGATTTGCTCCTGAAGTAGCAATATCTTGAAAAAGGTTTTAAACTATTATAATTTCATATGATTAAGACACGTTCACATGATTATGCATGTTTCATTCCCGAAGAATGGAAACTTTTGATAAATCTTACAACTACAAATCCATTCCCTGAAGTGAATGTGAGAGCATGTAGTAAAGCTTATAAATACGGACGTGTGTTTGGTTGTGATGTTTTAACGACTCATCTCCAGAAGAGATCAAATAATTGAGAAAAATAATGAGCTATTGAAAGTTGTATATAAAGCGCATCTAAATGACCAAGTTTCATTCCCGGAAGTGAATGAAGAAATACCGCAATACTTCCCCCTATCGTACATGAGTACTAGTCTTTCAATTAATATTAATTAGTCTAGATCTAATCATATTGTTTTAGTTAGTTCTTAATAAACATATAATTATTCCCTTTTGATTAGATAATGTTTTAATATTGGTGTTGGTTTGCTTGTTTACTAAATAAAAAAATATAGATATGATTCTGGAGTGTGCATAAAACCACCATATGGACATTAGATATATTAATCTGAGAAGTGAACGGTTCCACGTTGAGTGGTGTCCATTGCCAACTTTTTTTTTTTCCACATACTTTCTTTTGTGAAGAAAAAAAGGAGCAGTGAATGTTCATTGCAAATTTATGATATGATAATTTTCTTGTTGGTGTGACAATGTAATGCTAAGTGGATTAAAATCATTGAATAGTCATATAACGAATATGGCAATTGATTACAACAACATTATCTGTTTTCATTAAATTAACATTTTCATATTAACTCTTGGGTATGTGTGAAAAGTATTGTGTGTATACAAAACTTTTAAAATTTGAAAGATAAGTTGTTGTATCCTAATAGTACTTATCAATTTATTGTTTCTTATCATATTGTTATCTATTTTTACCAAGATGGGTATTCTTCTTGAAGAAGATATTTATCATAGAAGTTGATGACAGAAGTATCAAAGATTGTATAACTTGATGTTTATTTTTTGTCATTTATGAATTTAAGAATGTATTTATAATAACCGTTTGGTTGTAATTTTTCTTTTGTCATGACATCGGTGATGTCAGGGTAATATTTAATATTACAAAATCAATTAACGGCTCCAGAAGAGCTAACTATTTATCTAGAAGATTATGACACTAATAGTGTCCAAACAATATGTGATTATGGAGAATAAATTAAAGGCTCCTGAAGAGCTTATATACTATTATGTAATTCGTTCTAGATTGTACTATATGTTGTTATGATTGAAACACGAGTTGTAGTAAACTCGAAGTTTACTAAAGTAAATGGCTATCATATTGAAGCTATAAATGATTGGAGGATTAAATATCTTGAAAATTATAGTGGGTAAGAAATATGTATATGAATGGTTACCCTCTTTACTCTTCAAATTGTACTACACAAATATAAGCATGATGAATCACATGGTAAACCAGAAGTTTATTGGTGCAAACAATAATTCATGTCATAGTAAACCAGAAGTTTACTAAAACATATAGCACATGGTATGGTAAACCTGAAGTTTACTAGTATAATAATTTTATTAGTCTGCATGAGCGGTTTGGCCATCCTGATTCAAATATGATGTGAAAATTGAGTATTTGGCATAAATTGAAGAACTAGAAGATTCTGCAAGAATTTATTTTTATTGCTTGTTCTTATGAAAAATTGATTATACTGGCAAATGTTGGGATTGAATTTTCCAAATTTTGTAAAAATATAAAAGTTGAATATGGGCCCGTTCACCTATTATGTGATATCTTAAATAGATGCATCAATGAGATGGTCACATGTGCGTTTATTGTCAACCTGCAGATTGACATTTACAAAATTACTTGCTCAAAATAATTGAGTTAAGAGCATAATTTTCAGATTATGTAATCAAGACAATCCATCTTGATAATGCTAGTTTCTATCCAAGCTGATTTGGCGTTAAATGCCTCCACTAAATAGTTAAACCATTGCTTATGAGAACAAAGCTTCATGTGCTGGTCTGAGATATGATATATTGTATATAACATCACTTGTATGCTTCAGACCAATAAATTATGATAAATTCTCCCTTCATAATTGGTTCAGGGTTAGGAACCAGATATTTCCATCTAACAATTTTTTATGTGTGGTATACAATTAATTAATCTACCATGATGCACAAAGATGGATTCCCCCAAAGAATATGGGATATATGTTAGTTTTTCTAACATGAGGGGGAGAGAATAAGCAGCTGAGGAATATATTATAAATTATCATTAGTATGATCCTCGTTCAAAAGATAATTCAACTCAAATGCTAGAAGCATTTGCTGACCCAAAATTAATTTCTAATTCCAGCTGCAAAATGCTCCTATTAAATTCATGTCCCTGAAGGACAGAGTCTACAACATGCATGAAGCGTGGTAGACTAATCGGTTCCAAACACAATAATCATTGAAAAGAAAGAGCAGCAAATGATCAATGATCGTTATTGTCACACCCCTGCCAGGAGTATGACGGGCTCCGACCCGTAGGCTGGAAACCACCTGATTCATCCGTGACTTTGAACATTATAAACCATAACTCAAAGAACACCTGCACGCAGAAAAGGCCCAACATAGGAATATCCGATCATTCAGCACATGTGTTCATATACGGACCGACAAGGTCGCCACATCATAACGTATATCATAAAGCCGGCAAAGCTAACAGTAAAGTATCAAGAGCTCAAATAAGGTTGACAAGGCCACCAATATATTATACCATAATATGACCCGGTGCAACTATAAAACATCTAACTGTACACACACGTCTACGAGCCTCTATATAGAATACAAATGATCATAAGGACAATACCAAGTAGACGACTCCGAAGTAAGTGGAGTGCTCCCGAGAATCCGCCGATAGAACACCTACGGTCTCGATCCGTCTTCCTACCTACGTGGGCATGAGCGCGGCGTCCACAAGAAAGGGACGTCGCACGAATAATGTACCGAGTATGTAAGGCATGAATAACAACATAATATAGACATGAAAGGTAACATGGAATAAAAGAGATAACCTGTACATCTGGATGCCTCATAAGGCGGAGGCCACGCATGCTTAGCCTTACATTTTTTTTTTTTTTATACATATACATAGTACCATGCCCGTCCATTAAGGCTCGGTGTCATATATATAGTATCATGCCCGACCATTAAGGCTCGGTGTCATATATATAGTATCATGCCCGACCATTAAGGCTCGATGTTATCATCATTAGCCCGCGTCCGGGGCAATATCATAACATGCCCACTGCAGTGGTGTGCACATCTACGTCCCATGCCCGGCCGACTATAGCGCGGCACGGTGTGAGAAAATGCATACATATATATAAAGCATGCGTGAGAGCCAAATAAAAGCTATAAATACATCGAAGTGACGTAAGGTCGGTGACCTCCGATTATATTATGGAATAATCATCACCGCTCTATCTCACCTTGAAGGAATAATTACTATAAGGCGAGATCAACAACAATGAATAAAAATCAAGAAAATCACGAAAATAACTCAACATTCTCATATTCACATTGAAATCATAAGCTTGGGATTTTTAAACATGAAATCATCATCATCGTCGTAATCATGATAGAAACATTTTCATCTTTAGCATCGTCATTAACATTGTAAAAACATGTCCGTTGTTGTTGTTGTCATAAAATCTTATAGAATCATAAATCTTTGACTCGGAAAATAGAGACATTTTGGAAAATATTTATGGATTATCAAGAAAGAAGTCATACCTTTGAATCATGAACTCTAACTTTTGGAAGTAAGGAGGTTATGAAACATATGTAGGGAATTATAACATAGGAAATAGGACCATCGTCATCATAAAACATATTTATCTTTAGCAGCATAAAAACTCTATGAATCATGAATCTCTATGTTTTGAGAATAAGAATGTTCTTGGAAGACAATTATGAATTCACAGAAAGGGATCATGGGACATTTGGAAAACACCTATTGGATTCATAAGAAAGGAATCATGCCTTTAGAAGAAAGAGGAATAGCCTTAACATACCCGGGAAGATAATTTCTCGACTTCCAACTTACTTCCGTCTTGCAATTCCCTTAAGATCATTCGTAGCCTCGTAATCTACATATACGACCATCCATACTATTGTTAGGCTCGTCGTCATACGCCGTCTTAAACCCTTAATTAAAATCCATTTAGAATGCGAAATTCGGGCAAAGATCTCCCCCGTTTATATGCCTAGCCCGAAATCACAATCCAATAACCAACAACAACAACAACAATACCAACATCACAACAACATTATCAACATCAATAGGCTCCATAAAACATTCCATACGATGTTTTCCAAATTTCTCAACTATTCAACTTATTATACAACTATTTAATAATTTTATCTCCGTAAATAAACTAAAATTAATATTAATAGGGAGAGATTCATACCTTATTCTTGCTAGAGCAGCAATATCTTCAATGTTTACTTTGAATCCAAGCCAATTCCAACGCAAGACAAAACTATAATCGCGACTACACGTTGTCCGGACCTTGATTAATACACCGTAACTTGAAATTTACTCAAAATCCTGATCTTTTATGTGATCTAAGAGCTCTTTTGCTTGCTGAATTTTCTGGAAATTTTTAGAAGATTATGATGGAGAAAAATGGGGTTTTTAACCCTTTTATAGGGGCGAATTACAAACCCCTACATTCATTGTATGCTATCTGAATCCCATTTCAAATTACAAACCCCTACATTCATTGTATGCTATCTGAATCCCATTTCATTCAACAATTTACAGTAACCATTTTAATCTGGGCAGCCAAAAGAACTGCAATAGTCTATACATTCATAACTTTTTATTACTAGTATTCTTTGGTTGTTTCCAGCTCATTGCAAGAATAATGTATCTGTACTAAATTCCGAACATCACTCAATACAACCATGTAGAAGATTGCTATCCATGGCTCTTAAACCAAGCTACAAAATTTCAAGATTATCTACTAGCTACCTGTTATAACTTTCGTACATCTTGAGGACTATATCAGATCTATAAAATGAACACTCAGGTCAATGATGTCCTCAGAATAGCATGAACCAGCACCAAGAAGGCAGTTCACCTCTTCCTGGTATCATAGTAGAGTCCCATTCCAAGCTCTAAGCATATGCCCAAGTGATCATTGTCTTGTATCTTCAAAGAAAGAATCCGGTATTTCCAGAGGAGACGACAATATTGACACACAATTGAACTGTCACAGGAAAGTCATAGATGTGTTCACATCAGACTACTAAACTATGAATGTGTTTACAACAAAATCACCAATTATCAAACAAAGCTTAATACCCATGTTGCTTGTATTTGTCCCTCACAGCTACCAAAGACCTTTCTCTTCTACTTAATTGCAAGTCGTGTATGATAAGAACACATTCCTTTAAATCTGCTGTTCTATATCTGGGGCAACATTGAAGGGCCAGACTCTGTAAAAATGATAGAGTTAATTCAGCGCTTCCATATTACTATTCAATGAATTAAATCTAATCAAACATTGAATAAAAAAACTCACCCAAGGATGCGACTTTGGTTGTAATGTGAACCTTGAAAGGAATATCACAGCAGCGGCTACCAAAGAAGGCAAGAATCTCATGCAGTTGTAATCCAATAAACTTAACTCTGCGAGGTAGTAGCCTAGAAACTCCAACTGCAAACTGGCTTTCTGTAAAGAGCAGGAAAAATATAATAAGCAAACATTTAACAGAAACAAAGTCGACTTGAGAATCATAATGTTCATGTATATTTGAACTTACTTTGTAATCTTCTTGAGCAACCCTAATAAATCTTCTGAGAAATGTTTTGGTTGTGGGATTACCCATTTCAAATTTGAGGGATTGTAGCACACTAGCCTCCATGTTTACCACCTCTTTCTTTGTAAATGTATTGTCTGTAATGTAACAAAAGTCCTCAACGTTTGGAGGGCTAATTTCCTCATACTTCCCGATCATAATCAACACATTATATTAGATTCATTAGCAAACTTACACACATATCCAGGAGAATTCCAGGAGAATAAAACCAATTCTTGGCTCCGGTACTTATGCAGCAATGAGCATTGCGGAAACACCCAAAAGTTGAAGTCTTTGCCTAGGGATGACATTCACTGATAAGAATCTGTCAATGTAGGAAACAGTAAGATACTATGTGTCAACTAAAAGTTTGTATTCTTCTGCAACTTCCGCCAGCCAGTCTACCAAAATTCCTCTCATATTTGCAGATACATCCTTTTGAATCTTCTCAAGGTAATCAGACAATGGCCTTCTCTTTTTTGCAATCTGATTCGAAAAACCACAGAGTTAGTCAAAAACTCAAAAGCCTAAATGCCAATTAAGTTAGGGGCCAATTATTATGTATAAGAATAATAATGAATATGGTGTATAACTAATACAGGTATTAGTTATACATAGGTTGAAAACACTACCAAACAAGGGATAAATAATACCTAAGCTAATACCAGTACTCCCTCCATTTCATAATAAGTGACTCTTTTAACTCATGCACACCCTTTAAGAAATTGCTTACTCCTAGAAAATTATGAGTATTTTTACTAACTTACCCTTAATTATGCTTAGAAAAAAAAGTTATTTAATGATTCTTGGTTATAAATAAGGATAAGTTTGGAAGAATAGGATTAATTTCTTCTTGAAATCCTAAAGCTTCATTTATTTTGAAACAAAATAAAAAGCCAAAAAGGTCACTTAATATGGAATGAAGGGAGTATTATTTTCTCTAATACCTCCTGCTAAACGACCCCTTACACTACTGCACACAAACACAGACAACTTTACATGGCTGGAAATCAAGATTTAATAATTAAATGATATTAACCACAACCCAATTGCCAAAATTCAATCTCTAGTCTGGCCATTGGCAAAATCATCCATAAGAAACCAAATCAGGCTTTATTAGGTAAGACCCAAATTAAACATTTGACTTCTTAATTCCTAAACATACATGAAATGAAACCACACTTAATCATTGAGATCTAAATAATTAAGATTCAGACATTCATTATGTGCAAACAAATGAGACCTAAAACAACATCCAAAATTTAATGAAAAGAGTAAAAAGACAAACCTCCATTTGATGAAGATAATCATATATAATAGCAGAAACATAAGCACTGCACATCTGAGGGTCATCAAACTCCTTGTCTTTTTCATCATTAACAGACCTTTTCACCTTCCTCTTAGTAGTCTGCTTAGATTTGGGGTTCATCTGATTGGACAAATGTTGAATCTCAGCCAAAAACAACTCTCTTCTTCTTGGGCTGTTGTAAGTGCTTAACCATTGCTTCTGCTTCCCTTTTCTTCGCCAGCCTTGTTACTCTCACACAATTTCCTTGGCCTTCCATTGCTTATTATTCTGTATCTTTCTCTTTCTCTTCCTTTTCCTTTGCGTCTGTGTAGAGCAAAAAGGAAGAGAAAGTTGAGGAAATGAAAGAGAGATGTGGAGAAAAGGCCATAAAAAATAGTCCCTTATCGATATGGGAGTAGGTTTAAAATGGTGCCTTAATTATACACTTACCATTTTAGTCCTTTAACTATCTAAAAACTTATCAAATTTAGTTTTTATCTATTTTTTATACAAACAGCGTACAAATTCATAAACATTCATGAGATTAATCGTTAAACTATTCCTCAGACCTATATTTTTCTATCTCTGCTTCTTTTTCCTCAAGTTCCTCTTGTTTAAAAAAAAAAAAAAGCATTCTGGCACTGGTGTCGCTCTCGAATCTGTAAAATTCGAAAAGACAAACTCAAGCACAAAATTTCTGTAACCATTATTCTCAAACACTACTAAAAAACTGGTAAAAACTGATGAAAAAAATCAATAGAAAAAACCGACGGAAAGATCGACGGATTTCGTCGATTTTTCAATAATTTTTTTAAATCTTTTTTTTTTTTTTTTAAGAAAACCGACGGACTGTGTCGGTTATTTTTTATACAAAAATGTGCGAAAAAATATAATTATTTCCTAAAATAAACCAATGGAGTCCGTCGATTTTTTATTTTTTTATAAAAAAAACAACGGAGAAGGACTCCGTCGATTTTTAGAGCGAAAAACAGTAAAAATTAAATCAATGTAAGTATATGAACAAAAAATATCAGTGTTCTAGTGGTAAAGCCCTTTAATGCCAAGGAACATACCCGGGTTCGATTTCAAGTTCCTATATTTCATTCTTTAATTTTCAAAAAAAAAAAAAAAACCGACGTGAGACCGTCAGTTTTTTTAATTTTTTGTTTTTTTTTAACAAAGCCAACGGACTAGGTCGGTTTTAACCGATGCAGTCCGTCGGTTACAAAATGCGAGAGAGAACTTGAGGAAAAAAGTTGAGGTTAAAGAATGAACTTGAGGAAAAAGAAGCAGGGAGAGAGAAATATAGGTCTGAAGAATGGTTTAACGATTAATCTCATGAAGGTTTACGAGTTTGTACGTTGTTTGTATAAAAAAATAGACGGAGACTAAATTTGATAAGTTTTTGGATGGTTAAAGAACTAAAAGCCGGTAAGTGTATAGTTAAGGAATATTTTAGGCATCTCTTTCTCATAGATAAGGGACTATTTATGGCCTTTTCTCGAGAGATGTGTATGTATATTTATATGGCGCCATAATTTTTAGCAGAGTGTTTTTAAGAAAAAATTAAGTTTGGCGCGAGGTGGCTGGCTTATGGTTTTTGAGTTTGAGATTTGGAAATTGTTGTTTCAGGGGTTGTCTTGTCGGGGCAAGTATTTGGTTAAAATTGTTTTTTCAGATTGTATTTTAAAAAGTGAGTTTTGAGTTTACCTACATAGTCTTACCCGCCTCTTTTAATTATTTCTTCATCCTCTAACTTAAAAGGTTATTTTCTTATGCCTTATAATAATACTCCCTTTGTCTCATTCTATATGAGGTGTAACAACTTGGAGAGTCATATAATTTTTTTCAATTTTTTTTTTTAATAATTAGTTATGTTGACTTGTAGAGCTTTTCTTTATAATTTTCAAATATGTAAATTTTATTTCAAAATATTTGAAGATTTTATACTTGAATACATAATCAAAATTAAGTGTTTTTGACCTCATACTCTGGACCTCTTCACATAAATTGAAATAGAATGAGTAATAAGAAAAATATAATTCTTCACCTAGTCGTTGGTGGGAGGGATAATCCCAGAATAAAATTTGAGTTTGGGCGCTGGCTGGCAAAGGCATATGGTTTTTGAGTTTATTTGGAAGTTGTTGTTTAGGGAGTTTTCGAAAGTTGTAGGGATCTAGTAGCTCAGTTGGCTGGCTACTTAAACTTTCACCTTGTTGGTGAGAGTTCGAATCCCACGTTGTAATCCCTTCCTCATTTTCCCTTCCCCTACCCCTTATGTAATAAAAAAAAAATAAAAAAAAAATTGAATTTTAAAAAGTGTAGTTTTGGGTTTCCCTCCATACACACCCGCTTTGGGAAACCAATGTAGGGTGTGGTCGTTATGAAGGAAAACATTTTTCAGAAAATGTTTTCCAATTTTCTCATGTTCGTTTGGTCAAAAAATTTGGAAAACATTTTCTTTAGGAAAATAAGTTCCTCAAAAATGAGGAAAATGACTTCCATAATTAAAGTAGGGAAAACAAGTTCACAATTGGCATTTCACCAATCACCTAACCCACCCCCTACCACCAAACCCCAACAACTCCCATAACCCTCCCCCACCCACCACCCCCACCCCAATTTAAAGTTTTTAAATATTGTTTTTTGGGTTTTCTACAACTGCCCCCCCCCCACTTGTCCGGTGGGATCCCCCCCTCCGTTTAATTTTTTTTTCCTTAAAAATAGTTTTTAAAAGTTTTTTTCTTTTACCCCACCCACCCACCTACCCCCACCCCTCAATTAATTTTTTTTAAAAGAAAAAGTTTTAAATTTTTTTATTATTTATTTTGGTTTTCTACTACAACCCTCCAAAAAAATTAATTTTTTTTTCAAAAAAGTCATGAAAAAAAATCTTTTTTGATTTTCTACACCCCCCCCCGCCCTTACCCCTTACCCCTTACACCTTCCCAAATTTTCTACTTCATATTTAAATTTACCCATATAAAAATTTATAAAAATGAAAAGTTTGTGTGGTTAAATTTAGTGTGGGGTGGGTGGTGGGTTGTAATTGGGGGTGGGGTGGATTAGAAAAAAATGTCCATTTTTTATAAATGTTAAATAAAATATATGAAATAGAAAATTTGGGAGGGGTAGGTGAGTGGGAGTGTTGGATAGAGCGGTGGTGCGGGAAGGGGTGGGTGGTGGTGTGGGGTTGGAGTGGGTAAAGATGAAGTTGGAGGGTGGTGGTTGGGTTGGGGTTGGATTTGGTTGGGAGGCGTGAAGGGTGGGTGCTTGGGGTGGGTGGTGGGAGTAGGGTGGATATAGGGATGGGATTTGGTTGGGGGAGGGGGGTGGAGAGTGGATGGTGGGGTAGGTGTGGGTGTCGAATTTGGTTGGGGGGTAGACGGTGGGTGTGGTATGGGGTGGTGAGGTTGGTGGGGCATGGGTGGTATTTTTCAAAAAATGTTTTCTACCAACCAACCGAACATGAAAAAATAAGTAAGAAATTTACTTATTTTCCAGTACCCAACAGAACATGAGAAAATAAGTTAAAATTCACTTATTTTCCAAGAACACATTTTCCTCCATACCGAATACACCTGTAGGGAAATGGGCTTTTTGTTCATTTGGGCCAGTTCTGTCCTCCATTTTCTGTTGGACTTCACCTATATATGTGGGGGCAATTTGCACGATTGCCCTTCGTTGGGGGTGGTCTTTAATTTTTGCCTCTCATATCGTAGGTTTTATAGACTAGTTCAGTTAGGTCATGTCAGATGTTTAGAGTCGTATAGCCAGCATTGGCTCGGTACTTGATATATTTTCAAATTATTTTCGCATCATGATAAAAACAGTATTTTCAGTAGCTCCTCGGAATTCTCAAGCTCAATAAGGGCATGGTGAAGCTAAGTCTGGTAATGCAGGCGAATGTCAAAACCGTTAGTATGCTTTAGCAGGTCATCATGATATAGAGGCACGTGCAGATATTGTCACAGGTACATTAACAGTTTTCACTTTAGACGTTTATGCTCTTATTGACCCAGGATCCACCTTATCTTATGTAACCCCTTTATTACTAAGAAATTTGGGATAGAACTAGAAAAGTTGCATGAACCCTTTGAGGTGTCCACTCCAGTTGGAGAGTCAGTTATAGCTAGACGCATTTATAGGGGTTGCCCAGTTTTAGTCTATCACCGCAGAACCATAGCCGACTTAGTAGAGTTGGAAATGGTATACTTTGATGTAATCATGGGTATGGATTAGTTGGCTTCATGTTATGCCACAGTAGGTTATAGAACCAATAGTAAGATTTGAGTTTCCAAATAAACCAGTCATAGAATGGAAGGGCAATTCAGTAGTACCCAGGGGTAGATTTATCTCCTATCTCAGAGCTAAAAAGATGATTTCCAAGGGGTATATCTATCACTTAGTCCGAGTCAGGGATAGAGATACCCAGACCCCAAATCTCCAGTCCGTACCAGTCGTTAATGAGTTTTCAAAAGTCTTTCCAGAAGATCTTCCCGGAGTTCCTCCCGACAGGAAGATAGACTTTGGAATTGATTAATTTCCCGGCACTGAGCCGATATCTATTCCGCCATACAGAATGACTCCACCAGAGTTAAAAGAGTTAAAAGCCCAGTTGAAAGATCTTCTTGACAAGGGATTTATTAAGCCAAGTGTCTCACCTTGGGGCGCACCAATCTTGTTTGTCTGAAATAAAGATGAATCCTTACGCATGTGTATTGACTACCGTCAGTTGAACAAAGTCACCATTAAGAACAAGTATCCTATTGTTACACCCCGCACTTTCAGTGTTACAACCCGTACCTCGGAGAAGCACTGGTTAAATTTGAATATAAGTATGTCGAACGATGGCTAGGTAAAACAACTTTGGAGTGTGAGGAACGAAGCATTATTAAGTATATTATTTAAGTAAAGGATGAATTACGATCTCGTAAGTCGTAATCGAGAAGGACAATCTTGAAACACAAGAACATAACCATTATCAAGTATAATAAATGATAAATATCATGTAGGGGGAGTTTTGGAAGATTCCAAGACCAAGCAAATCAAAGAAAATAAGTTTGTCAAAATTTGGAACAAGTTGGCAGAATTAAGGACAGAATTTTGGGTCAACTTTGGAGGGGTATATCTCCAGGTATATGAGGAGTTTTAAAGAGTTTCAAATCTTAAAATGAAGTTCGTCGAGTCTAGTTTCCAACGCAACAAACCGCTCATCGATACGGCGTCGGAGTAGAGAATTATGGACGTTACAAATTCAGCTGACAGAACAGAGACAGCGCTGCTACAGTGCTACTACAGTGATACAGTGATGCCGACTTTGGCATCCTATATAAGGGGCAAAACCCCATTTTTTCTTCACAAAAAAATTTCCCAAATGCTCTAGAAAATTCAGCCACATATGAGAGCTTATATATCACATAAAAGCGAGGATTTTGAGAGATTTCAAGTTACGAAGTATTAATCGAGGTCCGGACAACGCGTAGTCACGATTATAGTTTTGTCTTGAGGCGGAATTGTCTTGGATTCAAAGTAAATATTGAACATATTGCTGCTCTTAAAATAATAAGGTATGAACCTCTCTTTATTAATAGTAATTTCAGTTTATTTACGGAGATAAAGTTATTACATAGTCGTATAATAAGTTGGATAGTTGAGAAACTTGAAAAACATCGTGTGAGATGTTTTATGGAGCCTATTGGTGTTGATAATGTTGTTGTGATGTTGGTATTGTTGTTGGTTATTGGATTGTGATTTTGGGCTAGGCATATAAACAAGGGAGATGCTTCCCGAATTTCGACAGAATCTAAAAGGATTTTAATAAAAAGGTTTGAGGAAAGTGCATGATGACGAGCCTAACAATAGTATGAATGGTTTTATATGTAGATTGCGAGTCAGGAAGTAAGTTGGAAGTCGAGAAATTATCTACCAGGTATGTTAAGGCTAGTCCCTTTCTTCTAAAGGCATGATTCCTTTCTTATGAAGCCAATAGGTGTTTTCCAAATGTCCCATGATCCCTCTATGTGAATCCATAAATGTTTTCCAAGAATATTCTTATTCTCAAAAGCTAGATATTCGTGATTCATAGAGTTCTTATGATGCTAAAGATAAACATGTTTTATGATGACGATGATCCTATTTCTAGAAACTCCTATGTTATAATTCCCTACATATGTTTCATAACCTCCTTACTTCCAAAAGTTAGAGTTCATAATTCAAAGGCATGACTTCTTCCTTGATAATCCATAAATGTTTTCCAAAATGTCCCTATTTTCCGAGTCAAAGATTTATGATTCTATAAGATTTTATGACAACAACAACAACGGACATGTTTTTACAATGTTAATGACGATGCTAAAGATGAAAATGTTTCTATCATGATTACGACGATGATGATGATTTCATGTTTAAAAATCCCAAGCTTATGATTTCAATGTGAATATGAGAATGTTGAGTTATTTTCGTGATTTTCTTGATTTTTATTCATTGTTGTTGATCTCGCCTTATAGTAATTATTCCTTCAAGGTGAGATAGAGCGGTGATGATTATTCCATAATATAATCGGAGGTCACGCGACCTTACGTCACTTCGATGTATTTATAGCTTTTATTTGGCTCTCACGCATGCTTTATATATATGTATGCATTTTCTCACACCGTGCCGCGCTATAGTCGGCCGGCCATGGCACGTAGATGTGCACACCCTTTGCAGTGGGCATGTTATGATATTGCCCCGGACATAAGCTAATGATGATAACACCGAGCCATAATGGCCGGGCATGATACTATATATATGACACCGAGCCTTAATGGCCGGGCATGATACTATATATATGACACCGAGCCTTAATGGCCGGGCATGATACTATGTATATGTATAGAAATGTTTTAAAAAAAAAGCTAAGTATGCATGACATCCACCTTATGAGGCATCCAGATGTACAGGTTATCTCTCTTATTCCATATTACCTTCCATATCTATATTATGTTGTTATTCATGCCTTACATACTCAGTACATTATTCGTATTGACGTCCCTTCTTGTGGACGCTGCGCTCATGCCCGCAGGTAGGTAGGGAGATGGATCAGACCCGTAGGTGTTCTATCAGCGGATTCTCACGAGCACTCCACTTACTTCGGAGCTGCAGTCTATTTGGTATTGTCCTTATGATCATTGTATTCTATGTAGAGGCTCGTAGACGTGTGTGTACAGTTAGATGTTTTATAGCTCCACCGGTTCATATTGTTGTATAATATCTTGGTGGCCTTGTCGGCCTTATTTTGAGCTCTTGATACTTTACTGTTAGTCTTGCTAGCTTTATGATATACGTTATGTTGTGGCGACCTTGTCGGTCCGCATATGAACATATGTGTTGAATGATCGGATATTCCTAGGCCTTTTTACGCGTGCAGGTGTTTTTTGAGTTATGATTTATAATGTTCAAAGTAACGGATAAGTCAGGTGGTTCCCGGCCTACGGGTAGGAGCCCGTCATACTCCTGGTAGGGGTGTGACACCTATTCCCAAAATAGATAATTTATTTGACCAACTTCAGGGTGCCCAGTGTTATTCCAAGATTGACCTCAGATCAGGATATATACCATCAGTTAAAGGTTAAGGAAGCTGATATTTCAAAGATCGCTTTCAGAACCCGTTATGGTCATTTTGAATTTCTTGTCATGTCATTTGGGTTGACAAATGCACCAACTACTTTCATGGACCTTATGAATAGAGTCGTCAAACCTTATCTTGATTTATTCGTCATTGTGTTTATTGATTATATTTTGGTGTATTCCTGCAGTGAGACTGAACATACAGAACATCTCATAATAGTGTTGCAAACACTTCAAGATCATGAGCTTTATGCTAAATTTTCAAAGTGTGAATTTTAGTTTAAGTCAGTGGCATTTCTCGGCCACGTGATTTCAGGGAAGGTGTGAAAGTTGATTCGCAGAAGATAGATGCAGTAAAGAATTGGCCCAGACCCACCTCAGTTTCCGATATAAGAAGTTTCTTGGGTCTGCCAGGCTATTATAGACATTTTGTAGAGGAATTTTCCTCTATCTCAACTCCATTGACTAAGTTGACTCAGAAAAAGGTCAAATTTCAATGGTCAGATGTGTATGAGCAAAGTTTTGAAGAGTTGAAGAAGAGGTTAACTTCTGCTCCAGTTCTGACGCTACCAGAGGTAATGGAAGGGTTCGTAGTGCATTGTGATGCTTCGGTAATTGGTCTCGGATGTGTCTTAATGCAACATGGTAAGGTTGTAGCTTATGCATCCCGACAGCTTAAGGCTCATGGAAAGAATTATCCGACTCATGACTTGAAATTAGCAGTTGTGGTTTTTGCACTTAAGATATGGCGTCATTATTTGTATGGAGTGCATGTTGATATTTTTGCAGATCATAAAATCCTGCAGTATATTTTCAAGCAAAGAGAGTTGAATCTTAGACAGTGAAGATGGCTCGAATTGCTCAAAGATTATGATGTAGATATCCTCTATCATCCAGGGAAGGAGAATGGTTGTAGCCAATGCTCTTAGTCAGTGTTTCATGGGAAGTGTAGCTCACGTTGAGGCAGACAAGAGGATTATGACCAAAGATGTTCACCACTTATCTAACCTAGGAGTTCGACTCTTGGATTCCGAAGATGGTGGAGTTGTTATTCAGAACAAGGCTCATTCCTCCCTAGTGGCCGAAGTGAAGGAGAAACAGTTTAGTGATCCCTACTTATTGCAACTGAAAGAGGGGATTCACAAGCATAAGACAACGGCTTTCGAACAAGGGGGAGATGATGGTACCTTGAGGTACCAAGGCAGATTATGTGTCCCAGATGTTGATGAGCTTAGAGAGAGGATTATGTCAGAAGCTCACGATTTCAGGTATTCCATCCATCCAGGTTCGATAAAGATGTATCATGACCTTAAGAAAATTTATTGGTAGAATGATATGAAAAAGAATGTAGCAGATTTTGTGGCTAAGTGTCCGAATTGTCAGCAAGTGAAAGCCAAGCACCAGAGGCTTGGTGGGTTGGCTCATAATATTGATATTTCGGTTTGGAAATAGGAGATGATAAACATGGACTTCATAATAGGTCTACCTCACTCATCGTGAAGACATAACTCGATTTGGGTAATAATGGACTAACTTACCAAGTCAGCACACTTCTTGCAAGTTAAGACCACATATTCGGCAGAAAACTATGCCAAGTTATATATCCATGAAATTGTCAGATTGCATGGGACCCCAGTGTCCATTATTTCAGATCGTGGTGCTCAGTTCACAGCATTTTAGAAGGGATTAGGTACCAAGGTAAACCTCAGTACAGCTTTCCATCCACTAACAGATGGCTAGGCAAAGCGTACTAGTCAGACTCTTGAGGACATGTTGAGAGCATGTGTCCTAGATTTTAAAGGTAATTGGGATGATCATTTGCTCTAATTGAATTTTCTTATAATAACAGTTATCATGCTAGTATCAAGATGGCACCGTTTGAAGCTCTGTATGGGAGAAGGTGTAGATCACCCATAGGTTGGTTTGAAGTTAGTGAAGCAGAGTTGTTTGGACCAGATTTGGTCTTTCATGCCATGGAGAAAGTCAAGCTGATTCAAAAGCGTTTGAGAATGGCGCAGAGTCGCCAGAAGTCTTATATAGATGTGCGACGTAGAGACTTAGAGTTTCAAGTTGATGATTGGGTGTTCTTAAAGGTTTCACCTATGAAAGGTGTGATAAGATTTGAAAAGAAAGGGAAACTTAGTCCCAGATATATCGGACCTTATAAAATCTTGCGAAGGGTTGGTCAACTAGCTTATGAGCTTGAGTTGCCACAAGATTTGGATGCTGTGCACCCAGTGTTCCATGTATCCATATTGAGGAAGTGTGTGGGAGACCCGTCGTTGGTTGTTCCTGATGATACTATAACGGTTAAGGGTGGCCTAACCTATGAGGAGATCCCTGTGGCTATTCTAGATCGTCAGGTTTGCAAGTTAAGAACTAAGGAAGTAGCCTCCGTAAAGGTGTCATGGAGAAGTCAGAAAGTCGAAAAGGTTACATGGGAAGCTGAAGAGGACATGAAATCCATATATCCTAATTTGTTTGAAGATCAAGCAGAAAACATTTAAGGTAAATAACCTCCATATCCATGTCATGTCCCTTACGTATTCATGCCTCACGATTTACATTCACGTCTTTGTATTCTCTACTCATGGCTCATGTTCCAACATTCATGTTTCCATGAAACCATGTCATGTTGTTTCAGCCCCACGTTCCATGTCATGTCCGATCCCAATCTTAACTATGACACATCATTTGAGGATGAATGATCCCAAGGGTGAGAAATTATAACACCTCGTATCTTTAAACTAAGCTATGTTCATGATTCAGGGACTTAGAAACCAAGACGGAAGTGTTAGGATTGAAAATTTGCTACAAATTTGTGATTCACGTTGTTGCGTCAATTATACGGACCGTACTTACAAGTACAGGCCGTACTTGTTCGGCGTACATCGCCCCCAGAAAATCCAAGTCACTAAAAATTGGCAATCGAGATACGGTCAAGAAATACGGACAATACATTTCTGTACGGGCCGTACTTTTTATACGGACCGTAGTTACAAATACGGGCTGTACTTTCCAACCGTATTCTTCTTTCACGAAAATCATAGTGTCTGGATTTTGACAATTGAGGTACGACCCAAAAGTACGGTCCCTACTTAAAAATACGGACTGTACATGTTGCCTATACTTTCCCCGTCTTAGCAATAAGTATAAATATGGTTCTTCAGTTTTTAATTCCACTTTTCACATTCTCAAGCCCTGGCACAAAGGTTCTCTCCTCCCACCATTGAAATACAGTAAGGTAAGTTTATTCCAAGACTTTTAAGTAAATTCTAACCTATATCCATGATTTCTAAATGAGAATTCATTATTCCTAACCTAGGGTTTTCAAGAAAAACCATCACAAGGATTCAAGACTAAGGCTTTTGGACTTCTTCTCAAAGTTCAAACTTTTATACAAGTTTTGGAGCGTTACATGTATGTAGGGTTTCTATCTACGTGTGGGAACATCATTGGTCTTCCCCACGCCATGTTCTTCCATGATTATATGAAATTTCACCAAAACTAGTGTTTCTAGACATGTTCATGATAACCCTAAGTACATGTACCATCATATACCATGTTTGTATTAATAGTTTGTTATTGTGTTCTTAATATTCCCTTTTGGTTATTGAGAATCTATCAGTAATCCATGAAAACCCATAGGTTGTATTCCATGGGTTCTTGAATGCAAGTTATTAACTATTATGATCAATCTCATGAAAATCCTTCATGCTTCCCTGTTTTAGACAAGTTATACATATATTATTATCGATGTTCATGTTAAATTTTACTTATATACCATGTTACAAGTCATGTTTATGTAATTCATAGGCTTCTAAGCCAACTATATCCATGTTCATTTTTTAGGAGTTGCACAGATTACCGAGAACGTTTATACCTGAAACTACGTATGTCAGCGTAGGATAAGGATCGCTCCGCCCAGTTAAAACGATTCCTTCATGTTTCCCCATTACGGGATATTGGATCCATTCATGTCATGTTCATGTCTCGTACCCCGGCAAGGTATGAGATGGCTTAGTTGATCAGCAGAGATCAGACGCCACGTGTTTACGTGGTGATTACATGTCGGTTATACTAATGCACTCCCACAGATATCATTACAGACTTAAAATATTTTATTCATGTTATACATATTCATGTCAGATGATATTCATGTTTATGTTCAGCTTACAGTTTCAGTTTCAGTTTCAGTCCTACTATTTCATGTGCCATGTTTATTTCATTTAGTTGCTTTACATACTAGTACAATTCAAGTGTACTGACATCCCCTTTTATTGCCTGGGGGCCTGCATTTCACAATGCAGATTTACAGGACGACGGATCAACTTGTTAGGACTTTGCTCGTACCAAGTATTGGTGAGCTCCATCTCATTCGGGGTGTTATCTTTACCTTGCTTTCATGTTAGTTATGCAGTTAAGGTATGCCGGGGGCCTTGTCCCGATAAACAGTTTAGCAGCCAGACTCATGTCGAAGGTTTCATAGACTAGTTCAGGTGGGTCATGTCAGATGTTCAGAGTCGTATAGCCACCATTGGCTCAGTAATTGATATATTTTCATATTATTTCTGCATCAAGATATAAAAAGCATTTTCAGTATTACTATGATGTCACATGTTTTATTCAGACTATCCATGTTTTAAAGTGTATTCCATATCAATTCATGCCCATGTCGATTCAACAAGCCATGTGGTTCGCTCGGTCACATCTTTGCAAGGCACTGGGTGTCGTGTTATGTGCATATGAGTGGGACTGTACTTATAGGGAACGATGCAGCATGTGAAATAGCAGGCATTGGTTCAGCCCATATACGGTGTCATGACGGCATCATATCTAATGTTCGACATGTTCCCGATCTGAAAACGAATCTAATCTCTCTTGGTACTCTTGACAAGTTTGGATACAAGCATGCGGGTGAAGGTGGAATCTGCAAGATGACTAAGGGTTCTCTGGTCATGTTAAAGGCCAAACTAGAGGGTGGTCTTTATGTACTTATAGGAAGCACCATTCGAGGTAATGCGAATGCTGCAACCTCACAGTTATCAGATAATGAAAAGGCTAAGATGTGACATATAAGATTAGGTCACATAAGCGAGAGGGGGTTGACAATTTTGAGCAACCGAAACTTTTTAAAAGGTGAGAAGATTATTAAACTTGATTTTTGTGAGCATTGTGTCCTTGGAAAGCAGAAATCAGTCAGCTTTAGCACCGGCAAACACAAAACTTAAGGGTTACCTGACTACATTCATTTAGATTTATGGGGTCCGTCTGTGTTCCATCCAAGGGTAGAAAGAGGTATCTTCTTACTTTCATTGATGATTTTTCACGCAAGGTTTGGGTATACTTCTTAAAGGCTAAAAGTGTTGTCTTTGAGAATTTCAAAAACTGGAAGACATTAATTGAAAGTCAGTGTGGCAAAAAGATTAAGTGTCTTCGAACAGATAATGGCTTGGACTTTTGCAATGAAGAGTTTGACAATTTCTGCAAGATTCATGGTGTATTGAGACATAGAACTGTTAGGCATACACCACAACAGAATGGAGTAGCTCAAAGTAGGGTTGTTCAAGGAAAACCGAAAAATCAAATCAAACCGAAAATCGAATCAAATCGAAGAAAAAAATTGACACTTTTTGGTTTGATTTGATTTTGGTTTTTCATTTTGTTAAGCGATAAAAATTGATTTGATTTTGATTTTAAGCAGAAAATAACCGAACCAAACCGACAATATAAATATCTATCTAAAAAATCATATATATATATATATACACACACACACACACACACTCTTTCATTGTAAAAGTTTGAAATTTTACGATATTAATCTTTTGCACTCTTGATTCATAATCTATGTTTTTCCCTTTATAGTAATCCAATTTGTGTATTTACTTTCTAGTTTGATTTGTTATTTTTATTTTGATAACTCTAAGAATCTATTTCTTGTTCAAAATAACTTGTTTTTGAGTCTTTTATTTATTCATCAAGATATCTTGGTATATCACAACTAGATCTTTAATTTGTTGCACAAAAACAAATCATTAAGAGAACTTTTTTTCATGTTCCTTGAAAATGGCTAAAATTCTTAGATGATGCATATAAATTTTTGAAGAAAGTACATATATAACTTGAATAGAGTTATATTTCTTTCTTTTCTCAAATAGGAGTAATTGATTTGATAATGTTATGCTAGAAAATAGTCAATTCAATATGTGGTTGGACGTATATTGCATATATTTAAATAAAAACCGTCAAGAAATCGAAAAAACTAAAAACCCCGACAAAACTGAAAAAAAAAACTGAAGCAATGAAAAACCAACTTCATTGATTTGATTTGATTCTAACATTTGAATAACTGACTAAGTTGATTTGGTCATCTTTTAGAGGATAATCGACTAAAACCGAACCATGAACACTCCTAGCTGAAAGGATAAACCGCACTCTTCTTGAGAAAGCACGATGTATGCTCTCTAATGCCAAGGTGCCTAAGGAGTTCTGGGCGAAAGCAGTAAATACTGCTTGTTATGTTGTTAATCGTTCTCCGGCTTCGGCGATTGACTTCAAAACTCCAAATGAGGTATGGTCAGCTAAACCGTTTGATCACTCATACTTAAGAATCTTTGGATGTCCCGCATATTATCATGTAATTGATGGAAATCTAGAACTTAGAGCTCGAAAAAGTTTATTTATGGGATATGTTGAAGGGGTAAAAGGATATAGAATTTGAGTTTATAGCCTCTTAAGTTTGTAATCAGTAGAGATGTTACTTTTGATGAGGCCTCTATGCTTGATCTGGGAAAGGCTTCTATTGAGTTTGGAGGACAGAAAGGGGTGAAGCCAACTTTGCTTCATTCTTACACTAGAAACGGTGGAGGATAATGTGAAACTCACTGAGGAGGAGGATCAAGTGACTCAGGTAAAGTCAGATAATGAAAAGCTCACACAGTAGTACTTGAAATTGAACCATACAGTATAGCTACTGGAAGGGACAAACAAACTTTGAAGCCTAATCCAAAATATTATCCTCAGCCTTCGCAAACTAATCTTGTGGCCTATGCATTAGCTACAGTCGAGGAGGAAATAAAGGATCTGGAACCTCAAGCTATACAGAAGCTACTATGTGTGGTGAAGCTGATCAATGGCGTTTAGCCATGACCAAAGAGATGGAGTCTCTGCACAAGAATCAGACATGGGATTTGGTGAGTCTACCAAAGGGGAAGAGAACTGTTGGTTGCAAATGGGTCTTCAGAAAAAAGGATGGCATTTCGAGTGTAAAAGATCTGTGATTGGTTGCTAAGGGCTTTTTTTCAGAAGGAGAGAATCGACTACAATGAGATTTTCTCACTAGTCGTGAAGCATAGCTCAATTCGTTTGTTGCTAGCTTTGGTTGCCCATTATGACTTGAAGCTTCATCAGCTTGATGTCAAGACTGCATTCTTACATGGTGAACTTGAAGAGGTGATCTTCATGAATCAGCCCGAGGGTTTCCTTATTGAAGGAAAAGAAGACCAGGTTTGTCAATTGAAGAAATCTTTGTATGGTTTGAAACAGTCACCACGACAGTGGTACAAGAGATTTGATGCATTCATGATTACTAAAGGTTTCTCGAGAAATGCATTTGATAGCTACATGTATCACATGATGGTGTCTGGTAATTCAAATATTTATTTACTGTTATATGTTGATGATATGCTTATTGCTGCTAACAGTATTACAGAGATAAATGATTTGAAGAAAATGCTAAGTAAGGAGCTTGACATGAAAAATTTAAGTGAAGCTAAGAAAATCCTTGGAATGGAGATTCACAGGAAGAACGTGAGGTACATCTTTCACAGAAAAAGTATATTGAGAAGGTACTTCAGAGGTTTGGCATGGATAAATGTGAACCCGTTACTTTACCTTTAGCACAACATTTCAGACTTTCTTCTTTGATGGCACTGCAATCAAAGGAAGAGGTGGAGTACATGTCAAAAGTTCCTTAGTCTGATCTAGTGCAGTTGGTAGCATTATGTATACTATGGTTTGCACTCAACCTGATATTGCTCAAGCAGTGAGTGTGGTAAGTCGATTCATGTGTCATCCGGGTAAGACACATTGAGAAGCAATTAAGTGGATATTGAGATATCTTAAAGGTTCTTCGAATGTTGGTCTAACTTTTTGTAGGGTGAGAAATGAAGGCTTCTCAGCCCTTAGTTATGTGGATTCTGATTTTGCAGGTGATCTTGATAGAAGGAAATCAATAATGGGCTATATCTTTACTCTTGCAGGTAATGCCATAAGTTGGAAGGCAACTCTCCAGTCTATAGTTTCTTTGTCCACAACAAAAGCTGAATATATGGCAGCAGTAAAAGCAGTAAAGTAGGCTATATGGTTGAAAAGTGTGGTTTAGCTCACGTAGGCTTAGAGACATTGGACTGAATGACATTCATATGAAAGCTCGAAATTCATCTCAAGGTGGAGATTGTGAAGTTGAGAAGATATTCAAGCCAATTCCTACTCAAAAGCGGAAAGAAATAAAAGGAAATTTTTTTCTTTGTTGGTTTTCGGGTGTTATTAGGATTCAGATCCTTTCTAGGAAAGACTTAGACCTAGTAGTATAAATACATGCTAGCGATGGTTTATTAAGGTGAAAGAAAGAAGAACCTAAGAGTATTCCATCTTGTAACTTACTTTCTCCCTTGATAATAATAAAAGTGCTGGCCGTTCTCTGTGGACTCGGATCACATCGATCCAAACCACGTTAATTAATGTGTTTTTCTCTTCCGCGCGAACAAGAGAGAACTAATAAATGCAGAAAAACAATGCTACATTTGTCTATTAACACCTTACTAAACAACACCTAAGGCAAAAGTGATATCTATTTTCAAGTAGCTTGCTAATTGTTAACATCCTGAAAGGCATAATCAGAAATTATTGCAGGCTTCCTGTTGTAGCATCTAATTCATGTTTTTCCTTTCAAGCTAGTTTAATTTGTGTCGGTTGTATGAAAGCAGCTGATGCTTCATGTACTCAGAGAAAAAGTAATTGTTTCCTTGAAATAAAACAAGTAGAAGTATGTATGTATGAAATTCTTATGTATGTATGAAAGTCTTTGGATTTTGCAATATGGATGCAAAGTTTTCTTTTTGATAGAGGTTAGCTTGTAAGTCTAACCATTAGATTTAGATTAAATATTTCATGCTTTGGCGATTTCAACCATAAAAACGGCGAAGAAATAACTTCAACACAAAATTGGAAACATAAACTAAAAACTTCAACTATATGAAAAGTGTATGTTTGTGTTATCTTTTAGTATAAAAAATGCACTCGTCATCTAAAAATTGGACCACTTGATCTACCCTTATTTGCTAACAACTGAATCTTAAACTCATAATCCTCGTCTAAGTAGATTAATTAGTATAATTGATGGATAATTTTGGCCCTTTTTAGAAATTTTAATCCTTCTCCTTTAAAATTCACTTTAATTGTTTTTTTTCCTTTTTCTCTTTTATCCTCCTCTCCTCCATTGTACTATTCCACTACCCTTTAACCGTATATCACCCCGAAGAACTAACAACGAAGTTGTCCAATACATCGTAGCAATTTTGCTACAAAAATTTTAAAACCGCTTAAAATAAAATAAGGAAATAACTGGTTCAGCTTCTGGAAAAGTTTGAATGATTTAAATTAACTACTATTTGTGACGATATGGGTATTAGTTAGAGGTTGGATTCTTCGATCAACCATTATGGCATTGATGATTTCTCAAATTTTACATGTTCCTTCTATTTCTCCAAGTAAAGCCCCCCCCCCCCCCCCTTTTTTTCTTTTTTTTTTCTCAGGATAATTAGGTGAGATTCACTCAGGATAGTTGAAGAAATTGGAATATCAATAGGTAATTATGGAGAGAAATCAAAATCGAAATGGTTTATTGGAAAGTAATTCTCCATATAATGTATCGTTTAATTGCGAGGACTCGATTTTGAACTCAAATCTATACTTGAATGGTGATGAGAATATGAAGGAATTGTTAGATATATGTCCCACGTGATTAATTAGGGTTTAATAAATAAAAGGATTAATTAACAAATCATATCATCATATCATATTATTATAAAAGTGGGAAGATCTTAAGTGAAAAGTTAGATTACAAAAATGCGCATAAAAAATTAAATGACATTTTTATCATTCAATCAAAAACTACTCCATAATATTTTGGACAAAAATGTAACTACACATATATCTAAATAAATGTTAAGTATCAAATTGAATACAATACAATGAATCAACCACGATTAGGCCTTCACACGTATCAATCAATTTTAGAAGTTATCACGAGTCATTATGTGAGGCCTCCTAATGACTCATTGGTCATAACATACAACCCACGTCTCCTTCAAACCATTATTTATGTTGGAATAGGTTATTAATCAGTAAATTAATATTGGATACATTGTAATAAATTGTAATATGATATAGGCATGAACTCTTTCATCTTCCAGCAACAACACAATTAAACTCAATACTTCCGTTTATTTCTTATATCTTCCAATAGGAATAGGAGTACTATTTATCTCTATAAGCCTTTTTACGTACCTCTTTTGGATCAAATAAAAGAAGTATATAATGGTGGCTAGCATCGCTTATCCCTTTCTAACAAAGTATTATCAATTCTTTTCCTATATAAGAACATTGTTAGTTTCATGTAATATTTTTCATTTGATATGTTTCATTCCATCTGCAGCACATAACCAATTTGCAAGTGTAAAATTAGGTAAGTTTATTTCTTCTTCTGTTACTCTTTATGATTGTTGTAGTAATAAGCTGCTCCTTACCATATAATTTTTCAGATTTGTTATCATAAAGCTATACATCCAATCGATCAAATTAGTTACTATATTCAAATTTGGAATTTAAACTGCTCTTATATATGATTTCGGAAGAATGTCAAACTAATTTATTGTTATTCTGGTTAATATTGAGTTCGGCTTCAATTCATCATAATACATCAAATTTTTAATTTATTTCTCCAAACTATGCATCCGGGAACTCTTAAAGTTGAAATACACCGACAATATCGTTTATAAAAAAGTATTAAGTTAGATATGATCATATCACATGTTTGTATCAGATAACATTAAAATTAATTTCACTACATATTGTACCTAAGAATTTAGTTGTTCAACTTCACATGTTCAAAAGATATCTAATCATTTCAAGTTCAACAATCAAGTCGGTCGAAAAGGCTCACTGTTCATAAATTTAAGCTTGCATTTCCCACTTTCAGATTTAGTGTAATTCATCAGACACATACTCTAATATTATTTATATTGTTCCAAAAATTAACATATAGCATAATATATACATGCAACGCACGTGCCGAGAGACTAGTTATATTAAAAGTGGGAAGGTTCTAAGCCTAAAGTTGAAAAATGCCCCTTAAAAATTACAGGACTTTTTTTATATTACCCCTTATCTAAACTCTATAATATTTTTGTACTGCCAAATAATAAAATTATATTTTAATAAATAAATGATAAATGATCAGTAGATGAGAAGACATTAGTGTCAAGTTCATGAATCTGTCAAGCCGTAAGTGTATTCTATCTGTTACTGTACCATTATATAAGCTTATCTGTTTTTTATATTTACTGCCTGCTCTAATTTCCATCCGTTAAAAAGCTTTTCATATACTCTATTAAATGTTATATAATACACAGAACAGTTCTGGAGAAAGCATAAGGTGCTGTTTCAGTGAATTTGCAAAGTAACACATGCATCAGTCACAGTTGGGGTAAGTATAATATTGTTCTTATAATCATTTCAGACAATTGAAAATTTGATTCTTCAGCCAATCGTATATACTAAATATTGATGTGAAGTCTATCTAAGTCAACTGCATGCAGGTTTGAGGCAGCAGACAAGTGAAATTGTGGTTTTGATCTCTTGTCGAGGATCCATTATTTTGTGGTGATTTACCTCTCGGGTGATGTTGATTAGTTAATCGAGGTTGTTTGCTCTTTATGTAAACCTTAACTTGTGTTACACTCCTAATATGTAATTACATGGATTAGAAAACTTTTGTAGTTAAAAATTATATTAGATGATACATTTTAGACGTACTGATTGTATTCTAGAAGGCTTAATCTTAAATTTGAAGTTTATTGATTAATGTGGTGTTGCATAGCACGAAACATGTTGATCTTAATCGATCATATATCGGCTTACCATTCATCAGTTGAGATTGTATCTTTCCCTTTCAAAATTCGTAAAACTCATCACACATTTATTCTAATATCATTTCTATTGTTTGAAAAATTTGTACTACTTAGCCTGGAATACACGTGCAACGCACGTGCTCAAGAACTAGTGTTGATAAAAATTTATGGAGTAATTATTACGGCAATTAAGTACTTCCCACTTTGATGGAAAGTAAAGAATTAAGTAACTATATAATAATTAGGAGGTGTTCATGCACGATAAAGTGGTTGAGAAACGTAACATGCATGTATCAGTGTGCGTGACACGTGTCAGCACACATGATGAGTAGGCACGCCACATGTCACGCAAGGGTGATGGATGTCGCACATGCCTTATATTAGTTGGCATGGCTGACACTTATCGCGTGCATAACAGAGCTATCTGGATGGTTGACAAGTTTCAAGCATGCATGGTAGGGTGTCATTAGCCCTTTGACACTTGTTGCACATGCATAAAAGAAGCTCTGCATGTGTGACATGTGTCGTGTTATTTTGTGCTTGCGTCACGCTTGCACAATCATCCTCCTTGTCATACCCTATTTTAACCGGGGTCAAAATAGTTTATAACATCCGGGTAATTCCGGGGTTGCGTAAAGTTACGGAGTCGCCACCTAATTATTTACGGTGAATTAGGACACCTAAAGTTATTTAAAGTATTCATCTAAAGTTAACTCTATTTAAAGGTCTGCGAAACTTAAAATTCTAGGTAAGGGTTCAATTAACCTAGAGGGAAGGTATTAGGCATCCTCTAAGTTCCATTAATAATGGTTAACCGACCGGACTTAATATTAGTTAGGCTAAGTGTAAATATAGTATTTTAAATATTTAAAAAAATATCTTGAAAGTATTGCTAAAGTTATAAATAAAAGTAGAATGTTATTTAAAGTAAAGCTTGTAGGAAAGTAATGATTGCATAAAAAGAGTTTAGTTGTAAATAAACCAAAAGAAACGGAATGAGTAATGTTTATATGTATTTGGAATATGAATTACGCCAACTAGCGAATTAAATTGTATTTGTAAAGTTATTGCAAGATTAATATTAATGTTTTAACAAATATGTATTTCGAGTGTTCTAAGATAGTAGGAGTAAATCTTGATTCTTTTAGCTTTAAAACATATAGTCATGCTAAAAAAATCAATTTGTTCTTGAAGTAAATATTATAGGTATTATAAATCACTTTGATGTAAAAAAAAGAAAAAATAAAACTTGTAGAGTTAATTAATGGTTTGACTACCCATTACTAATCTAAAGCCCCTTAATGTCTAGAATTTATCTAAGTTACTAAAAAGATAAAATGTTAGTCATACAAAGCAAATAAAAATACATAACAAAAAAAATAAAGAAATGAGTAAAAAGGATAAATGGATTTGGCCCATTTATTAAATTTGTTGACCTGAATTCACGTTTATTGGGCTTAGGCCCAATAAATTCCTTTGTATTGTCCTTTGGGCTGTCCATGCCTATTGGGCTTTGGCCCAGATTTTTGTTTTCTTGTTAGGTTGCGGATTGGACTGACACCGGAGGAGTTATGTTGGGCTTTTAGCCCAACACCGAATGCGGGAGACGACGAGTCCTCTCGGACTCGTATACGATGTTCATGCATAAACGAAAGAAAAGGGTTAGCATACGATCAATGAATAATGTTAAACATACGAAATATGAACTCAAAAGACCAATTAACAGATCGTATATTCTATGTATATTCGGCTCTAAATAGGTTCTAAATCCTGAAATTCAGTCTAAACCTCCAAACTACAGTATACGTCTTTCAAATTCGTCTATTAGCAATTGTTATTCTATCCTAACAGCCCCAAACATCAAACAAACTACATAACTAAAAATAGCAGAATCAGCTAAAACTTTTAACTAAGGCAGAAACTAAAGATTAAAAGCAATAAATGTATCAAGATTCACCTTTTTTGTGTGCAATGAACTGAGGTCGTCGGCGTCGAATCTACTCTCTCGTCGTGATTAGATTCAGACTCACACAAATGAATCCGAAGATCTCTGTCGTGGTCAAAGTCCACCAAGACAGAATGCTTAACAGTCTTAATGTTAAAATGGTAATCAAATAAACGAAAGTCCTAAAATCTAAGGATTTCTAGGAAATTTGAGGCGACCGAAACTTGTGTTTTCGTAGGGGAATTTTGTAGATTCCAAATCTGTTTTTATCTAAAGTTGATTAGGTTCTTGTCCCAAAATCCCTCTTTTATCTCATCTCAATTCCTCCCATTTATAGGGTTGTGATTAGGGTTTAAGAAGGGAGAGAGAGGAGCGTATGAGAGCCGTTTGGAGTGGGGAGCGGCGGTGATGATGAAAAGGGAAAAGAGAAAGAGAAATGATTTGGTAAAAAAAAAAAAATTGTGTCGTTGAAATTAGGAAAGAAGGAGCAAATTTAGGGGAAATCTGATATGCAAGTCAAAAAGAAGGAAACATGTGGAGCCCCACAAGAAAAGAAGGAAGAAATTAAATGGAAAGTTGGAACGTGTGGAACTCAAAAAAGAAAAGGAGAAAGAAATCGGATGGAAACTTTGAAAAGGATTTTTGATTTTTTTTTATTTTATTTTTTATGGAATAGGGAAAAAGGGTAAATGGAATTATCAAGAATTTGTCCCTTGTAAAATAATATTTTGACGAAATAAAAATTATAACACATCGTTTTAAAATACGAGCTTCAAAATGAGTCCAATATTGATATACTTCCGAGCAATTGTTTATGAGGTGAAAATTGTTGATCCTTTCTCCTCTATTTAATTATTCTTGGGCTTCTAATTTAATAACTAGTACAATATATATTATGTCAAGATAATTAATAGTTAATATGTAGAAAAATAAGGATTTAGCAAAGTGTTTTCTTGTAATTGATTTGACGAGTCCAAACCCGAAAATAAAATGATGACGAACCATTTTAAATTTGTGATAAAGTAATGCTCGTAATGTTGAAAATAAAAGTAGCGATATTAATAGTAGTAGCAATAAAAAATAAAATAGTGAAAATAAGGTATTTAACTCGTCAGTAAATTTAGAAGCCCGAGTGAATAAAATTAAATAAAGGAGGGACAAAATTGGGTGTCAACAGATGCCCCTCTTCGACCGGAGATGATGTAGGAGTCTTCGGGCGAAGAAGTTGACGTAGCAGCCAATTTTGTTCCGACCAACAAGTATGGACTCGGAATAACTTGAGAAAATATGGGTTAGGAGAATTGGTGGAAAATATTATGAAGGCAGAAGGAATTATGGTAGAACCTGTTGAGAGAATGTTATTTATGGATTTATAACTTTGCAAAGGTTGTAGACAGGCGACGAGAATGGAACATATGCTTATAGCCTCCTGATTATAAATGTGGCGTGCAATACACCTATAAGTGGGATTCTTCTAGACACGATGTAAATTCTCAAAAATGCCCCAGTGTTGAATTATGGAGACGTTGGGGATGTAGACAAGGGCACAAGATTATGAAAGGAGTTGCTTGAGTGAAGTTTTAACAGTGGATATGAAAGAGAAATTAACCTACGTATCACGTTTTTGTGGACGTAGGCGGAGTTGAGTTCGAGAGTAGATCCGTGACCCTTGCTTGTGAGTTTGATATTCCTCTTCAGCAAATTTGCCCCAGTTCACTGCGTAAGATAAAGTTCCACGTTGCTCTGCCTCTGCATGTAGATTGTATTTTCTGTCAAAACTGAAATTCATGTCAAAATCAGTAATAAAGTCTGGTATAGAGAGTGTAAAATGATAGTAAATATGAGTGTGAAAGTAAGGATGAAGATGAAGCCTTGTGGCTTATAATGAGGCAGTGTGGCCAAATGTTGTCTCTGGTTGTCCCCAGGGACTTAAATGCACGATGTTTATGCTGAATATCTCCAGTTGTATTTGAAGACTTTAATGATAATAAGGCCTCATTTGTCTTCGGGACTTGATGATAAATGATATCTGCGGAATTTAAAGTAAAGTCGTTAAAGTAGGTAAAGTGGATGGTAAAGTAAAGTAGTAAAGTAGAGAGTAAAGTAAAAGTGTAGCCGTTCGGCTTATGCAGATGAGGCCGTGTAGCCATGTGATGTCTCTAGTTATCTCTGGAGACTTGATGAAGATTCCCGTAAAGTTCTGGAGTAAAGTCGTAAAGTAGGATGATGTTTCCGGTTGTCTTTGGAGACTTGATGATAATCCCTGCAAAGTTCAGGGTAAAGTCATTAAAATTGGTAAAGTGAATGAAAAAGTAGAGAGTAAAGTCGTAGTGTAGCCGTCTGGCTTATGCATGTGAGGCTGTATAGCCGAATGATGCCCCCGGTTGTCTTCGGAGACTTAATGATTCCTCCGGTTGTCTTCGGAGACTTAATGTTGATTCCTGTAAAGTTCAGGGTAAAGTGGTTAAAGTTGATAAAGTATATGATAAGGTAATTGATAAAGTATGGAGTAAAGTGATAGAATAGCCGTTTGGCTTATGATGTCGATGGTATTGTGACAGGCCGAACTAATGACATGTGATCCTGATTTAATTCGCCTTCAATTTCGTCAACCTACAAAAACAGGTATATAAAGTCATAAAGTTATTGTGATAAAAGTAAAACAAAATTAAAGATAGAGTTGGAAATAAAGCCGTTTGGCTTTTAAGGCGAGGCCATGATGGCCAAGCGGTGCTTTTAGCCGTGATTGATAGACTTGACTGTTTGTCTCTCGGCCTTTTTATTCCTGCACTCAAAGAAAAATTCTTAGTTTGGGAGGGGGAAGTTGATGACGAACCATTTTAAATTTGTGATAAAGTAATGCTCGTAATGTTGAAAATAAAAGTAGCGATATTAATAGTAGTAGCAATAAAAAATAAAATAGTGAAAATAAGGTATTTAACTCGTCAGTAAATTTAGAAGCCCGAGTGAATAAAATTAAATAAAGGAGGGACAAAATTGGGTGTCAACACTCCTCCTATAAATAGCTCATTAAGGTTTCATTATTTGAGTTCAAGAAAGAGTATCTTAGTTATATACATATACTCTATGTGTAATTGTAGTATAAAGTAGCATTGAGAAACTGGTACTATCTCAATTGCAATTCACGGTTATTCCATCAAATAACGTGAGAAAGGCGCAGTGCAAAGGAGATAAATCAGTTTTTCTGAAAGTTCAATCACATCCGCTGGAGGTAATTCAAGAAAACGTTATGGATTCAGGTATATTATGTTGATTAAAATAATGTTATATTATGTCGTGTGAAAATCATTTAAGTTTCACGATCCTAAAGTCATGTCGGGTTTTCATTAGATTGTTTATGTTTCACAATCAATAATCGAGAAAATTTTAACAAAAATACTAATAGGAATATGGAAATGAGTAGCTTTTAAAGGATTTTGAGATTTGACGGACTGCAAAACATGTTTGAGCTCTGGGACATTAATTTCACCGAAGGATCATGTTCAAGGGTGGATTAGAAAAAATTAAAAATATTTTTTTGGGGGGTGATAAGCATTTATGGAGTAATTTGTGGGATTTTTGGCAGAAATGGTGTTTATCAATGGAGATTCTCGCTTGGAAAATTAAATAAACTCTAAAAGTGAATTTCCTAAGAGGAGGATTAAAATTTCGGAAAGGGGCGAAAATTACCCTTCAACTATACTAATTAATCTAATTCGACAAGCATTAGGATTTAAGATTTAGCTATTAACTAATAAGAGTAGTAGTGGTCCAATTTTAAGTAGGCAAGGTTATTTTTTATACTAAAAGATAACATAGGTCAAAAGTGCTCTACTTTCGATAGTAAAGGAAAGTTAGGTCCTTCTCCAATTAATATATGTAGAATTTTAACTTGCAAAGTTATTTTTAGGGTCTAGGACTAAAATGGGGAATTTTAGTCGTTCAATTAGTTAGCTATCTGAACTTTCACTTTTTGGTGAGGGTTCGGATCCCCACTTTGGAATCCCTCCCTGTTCCCTCTTCCTCTACACCCAATTTAAAAAAAAAACGTCTAGGACTAAAATAACCACCTTTTGTTTTCATTAAGGATTAATTTTGTTAAGTGTTATACATAAAGGACTAAAATAGTCAAACCCTCATATATTAAGGACCATTTTTTATTATCTTCTCGACAATGTGGGTGCGATTTTCCAAAGCGGGTATAAATGGAGGGAAACCCATAACAAACTTTTAAAAATTTAGTCTGAAACCATACGCCCCGACAAGACATACTTAAACAACAATTCCCAAATATTAAGTGCCTCTGAGACCCAAATGTAAGCAGATTACTAAAGGGAAGGTGAAAAGGTCTGTAATTAGATAGGAGAAGGAATTTGATGTTGATACTAAATTGGATGATAATAAATAATTCCTTTCTTGACTCTATAGTCGATCCCGTACATCTCTTCCATATAGTATCTTCTTTCCATAAAGTAGTAGATCTTCACCAAATAAACCTGTACCAAAATAAATTTATCACAGTTAAATATTCTTTTAATAATAATTGTGTTGGTTTGTTTTGTTATCATCAAAATTAAAGGTGAAAACTTGGACCTAACAATTTTAATTTTAATTATATAGATCTCAATGGTTAAGTGCTTTTGCATTTCATTTATGTTTAGAAATGTGACTTTTATCTAAAAGTAATTAAGACGTCAAATGTTTAATTGAGTCTTACCTAATAGATCCTGATTTGGTTTCTTATGGATGATTTTGCAAATGGAACACTAAAGATTGAATTTTGGCAAGTGGGTTGTGGTTAATATCATTAAATGATCAAATCTTGATTTCCGGCCATGTAAAATTGTCTGTGTTTGTGTGCAGTACTTTAACAAGTTATTGGTATCTGTGAAATTTTGAGCTTTTGACTAACTCTATGGTTTTTCAAATCAGATTGAGAAAAGGAGAAGACCATTGCCTGATTACCTTGAGAAAATTAAGAAGGATGTGAGTACAAACATGAGAGGAGTTTTGGTGGACTGGCTGGTGGAAGTTGCAGAGGAATACAAGCTTCATTCGGGCACATACTGTTACACAGCACAGGGAAGTGCCTTCTCATAGGCAAGTTCAGTTGATAAAGTTTTGCGGCTTCCTACTTTCACTTGAATTTTATGTGAACCTCAGGTTTTTCTAAAAATATAGTAACTAATAGCTTCCTATTGACAATGAATTTGCTTAAGAATCATTTGCCTGAGAGCATAAATTGGTAAACCATTATCAAGCCTTCTACATTATCTCTTCATCAAATAATGAAATCTATTCCAATCAATCTCTTCACCAAAACTAAAAACTCTAAAACCCTCATTCTCCAAACCCTCCAAATAACGAATGATACATTTAATCACATTCTTGAATTCCCTAATCCTCAATGATATCAAATATTTCTCTGCTTCAATACCTTTTTTTTCTTCAACAGCTTCCCATATGGAATTTTTAGTTTATGGGGAGTTGTTGAAGAAAAAAAGGGTATTGAAGCAGAGAAGAATTTGATAGCATTGAGGATTAATGAATTCAAGAATGGCATTAAATGTATTATTCATTATTTGGAGGGTTTGGAGAATGAGGGTTTTAGAGTTTTAAGTTTTGAGGAAGAGATTGATTGGAGTAGAATTTATTATTTGATGAAGAGAAAATGTAGAAGGCTTGATGATGGCTTACCAATTTATGCTTTCAGACAAATGATTCTTATGCAAATTCATTGCCAACAGGAAGCTATTAGTTACTACATTTTTTTAAGTTTGAGGTTGACATAAAATTCAAGTGAAAGTAAAGGAAGCCGCAAAACTTTATCAGCTGGACTAGTCTGTAGACACTTCCCTCTGCTGTGTAACAGTTTGGATCTTTCTTCCTACAGTTGGAGGATTTTGAATTTTCAATGATGTTTCCTACATCGACAGATTCTTATCCGTGAATGTCATCCCTAAGCAAAGACTTCAGCTTTTGGGTGTTTCTTCAATGCTCATTGCTGCGTAAGTATCTGAGCCAAGAATTGGTTTTATTCCCCTCGACAATGTGCTTTTAGTATAATTTTGGTTGTGAATCTAATATAAGCTGTTGATAATGATCAGTATGTATGAGGAAATTGAGCCTCCTCATATCAAGAATTTTTGTTACATTACAGTTAATACATATACAAAGAAAGATGTGGTGAAGATGGAGGCCAGTGTGCTACAATCTCTCAAACATGAAATGGGCAATCCCACAACCAAAACATTTCTAGTAAGATTTACTAGGGTTGCCCAAGAAGATTACAACGTAAGTGAAAATATGACATGAACATTATGATTTTCAATTCAACTTTGTTTCTATTAACTGTTTATATTTAGTTTTTCCCCTACTTTTGTAGAACCCGATTTGCAACTAGAGTTATTGTAAGAAAAGGGATTAGTGGGCTAATTCCTTGGTTGCAAAAGGCTTGTAATCTGAAAGACGTTGCTCAGTTAGTGAAGTTGGAAATCCTACCGGTGTAGGTCGTGGTTTTTAATCCCTTGAGCAAGGAGTTTTCCACGTAAACATTGTGTCTTGTTTACTTTCTATTTTTGCTTGAGGGAACAGATAAGGTACCTGGCCCCTCATCTGTTTTGGTGGACGCTTAGTTTTTATCAGTTATACAGGTAGCTAGTAAGATAATCTTGAAATTTCGTAGCTTGGTTTAAGAGCCATGGCTAGCAGAAATAATGATTCTTTCACATGGTTGTATTGGGTGATGCTTGGAATTTAGCACAGGTACATTATCAAAATACTATTCTAAAAGTGGGAAGACCCTAAGTGTAAAGTTGAATTACTAAAATGTCCCTAAATAAATAATATAATAAATGAATTAATTGAATAAAAGGCCATTGGCATGAAATTCATGTATCTGCCAAGCACTTACTACAAATTATTAATATAGCCTTTTCACTTTCTTGAAATTTCTTCATTTCCGATTCATTGGCTTATTGCAAAGGAACAATTTGCATCTATTCACAACATTTAATTGCCATTATTTCCCTTCTACTAAATGCCACAAAATGGGAAGAAAGACCGTTACATCTTCCTATTAGCAGCAGTGCGTCCACCAAACAATATATAGAGAGACCTGGTTGTCTACCAGTTCTCTCAGACGATCTTGATGCAGTAGGTAAATAACACAAGATTTTACTGTGGAAAACTCCTTCCTCAAGGGATTAAAAACCACGACCTACTACGTAGGATTTCACTTCACTACACTGAGCAACTTCAGATTACAACCTCTTGCAATCTAGGAATTTAACTCACATAAATCCCTCATCCTTACAATACACCTATTGTAAGCTACAACTCTTGACTACCCTTAGCCAAGCACACAACCACGTTTGACTAACTCTAGCCAAACCAACTAATACACTTGACTAACTCTAGCCAAGGGTACCACTCAATAGATTAAATGGGTAAACTGCTTAACAACTACTCAGAATAAAAGCTACTGACAACAGCTTCTTAAAATAAGAGTAGGTTTACAGTTTAAAGAACAAATGAACAAAGACTCACAACCACCTAAAGAACATAGACATAATCTGGTGTCTGGGTCAGGTTCTTCAGCTTGTAAGTGGTTTTATTCTTGAGAGCACTTGAGAACTTGTGGCGGCAAGGATTTGCACAAGATTGTTTAGGTTTTCAAGTGATACCCAATATGTTGGAACAAGTTGTATATATATTGGGGAACATGTGGGTGAGATAGAGACCACTCATCCCATGTTTGACTAAAAGCATGGGCCGCAGCACTGCTATACAGTTGTGTAGTTGGCAGTGCAACTTTACAATTGTTGTTGCTGACTGTACAACGTACAGAGAGAGCAGATCACGAGCCAGGTCTCTCTCTATTTCTCCAGCAGTTTGACAATCATCAAAATGTACTTTGTCTTAGCACTTCCCCTAATTATTGAGTTTTTGTTGTTGTTCCTTTTACCTTCCACTTTTAATATCATTTGCCATAGTCTTTTCACATGCTCCTAATCTCCTTATAAACTCCGCATTGAAATGTCACTACATTCACTTTAGATTTGCATTTTATCATTTCATCTTCTTTATATTTGAGCTTTATCTATTGGTTTAACTTTTTTCATTAGGTAAGAGGAGATATCTTAGAAGATCATTCCAAGAAATTGCGGAAAATCCAGGTACTCTAGCTATATTATTTTCTTTGTTCGCGTTCCTTATAATAGCTTTTATGTTCAACGTTGCAAATTTACGGTTTATACCACCCTTTGGAAGCATGTCCATTCAATAATTTAATTATTTCATCTTGCAACAGTAATTACAAATTTATATATGTCAGTTTTGGTCTTTTCTTTCCTCTATTTATATTTATTTGTTAAATCGAATAGCAAACTCAATCAACCATTTTTTTCTGCCAAATCCGTTGTCAATTGAAAAAATTGTTCCTTTGATTCTGCATATTTGGTCACCATCTCAACGAACCAAACCCATCTACAAGTGTTAAATCAGGTACTTTTGAATTTTGTTGAGTGATTTGATAAGTTCACAGCTTTCTATTTCATCTTCTCTAACCATTTGTTTATACAAAGTAGTTAAGTTTTAATATTTATTGTTAAATTTGGAAATACTTTAGGATACCAAAAAACTCAGAGGCGGAATATTTTTTTGGGACTGAATTACTAGGAGGCAAAAAAAAAAAAAAAAAAATTGTCTTCTTAATATTTTAATGTATTGCCAAATCTGAATCATACTTGTGCTACGAGAAAAAGTAAAAGCCGAGCTAAATATTTGGACCGAATTAGTATAACAAAAGATTAGTTCAATCGTTGGCTTAATGATTGGTAATAACTTGAGATGCATTTAACGATATTTTAATATTTTCTGAAATCTTGTGGTGTTAATTGAATATCTTTGTTTAGGAAAAAAATATCTCCGGAATTCTTTATTTATTCGTATGATTCTTAATTTTTGTTGTTGAAATAGTGTCCTCTCTGTTTTTTTTTTTTTTTTTTTTTTTAATAATCATACAGTAGTAAGAAATAATATTTTTCGCAAGTGCAAGTTTAATATTATTATGTTAGAAGGAAAGAAAAACACACACCAAAAAATTGTCTATAAAAGGAATTAAAAAAGATACGATCATATCACATGTTTGTACATAGTAACATGAAAATAAGTCTCACTATACATCTAACCTGCCAAGATAACTAAATTTAAATGTTCATTTTTTTCAGTTTCAGACGAGGCCTAATCATTTTGCATTCAACAATCAAGTCGATCAAGTGAATCATCATTCATAAGTTCAAGCATGCATTTTTCCTCTTCAAAATTAGTGTTACTTATTACAAATATGATTTAATATAATTCACGTTATTTTAGAAAGTTTGTACTGATTGACATGGGATACTCGTGCAATGCACGTGTCTAGACGCTAATTCTTGTAATAAGTTGGAAACTGCAAATAAAAGGTTATATGTATAGTATTACCTTCATTTGCAGTTCTCTTTGATTGCCTAGCTTAAAATGGTTACTGTAAACTGTTGAATGAAATGGGATTTCAAATAGCACAGAATGAATATAGGGGATTTGTAATTGGTCCATAATCCCCATTAGTTTGTAATTGAGTCTAATTATTCTGGTTGTCGTAAGTGTACATTCTTATGTTTACACTCACAATACGAGGAAGTCTAGTGGCAGTACTGACTTTCCTCTTCTCCTAAACTATGAGCTTTAAAGTCCACGATAATACTTTGTAGACTTACGATACACCTCAATTCCGTCTTGCCTATCCCAAGGAAGAAGTTCAGGTTCGAATGGGAGAGGGTAAGTGAAGAGCTGGTTGACATGACTGGAGGACCTGGACTCACTGTGCCTAAGGCTATACCATTGGCATTGCTAGCAAAATGTAGGCCACACCAAAATATTGACAGCCTTCTTGCTCATTTGTAATCACAATTCTCCCCTGACCTTTCTCTTTCAGACAGAATCAACAGCAGAAAAACGAAAATTACATTTGTCTATTAACACTTACTACAGAAACATAGGCAAAGTAACATCTAATTTCAAGTAGCTTGCTAATTGTTCACTTCTTGCAAGCAGGAACGGAGCTAGCATGGTAGTCGGGGGTTCGGTCGAACCAGTGGCGGATCCAGGATTTAATGGGTCTGGTTGATCACCTTAAAATCAACAAAAATATATTACTTTGAGTAGGATTCGAACTCAGCTCCTCGTAGGGATCTAGTAGCTCAGTTGGTTGGCTACCTGAACTTTCACCTTGTTGGTGAGGGTTCGAATCCCCACATTGTAATCCCCTCCCCATTTCCCCTTCCCCTACCCCTATGTAATAAAAATAATTTTAAAAAAAAAAATCTCAGCTCCTCCACGGCTTAGCCTCTGCCTACCACCTTTTAACCAGAGCACCAAGATCTTTTATTGTATCTTGGGTACTATTTATTATTTTATACCAAAATTTCAATATTTTCTATATGTCTACTATGGAAGAGGAGTTTGAGAATTGGTTAGGTGGTTTAGAAGATGGATATTGAGGTTTGGTTGAGTTTTGCTGAGCTGTGAAGGCTGAATCATGAAGTCTTTCTAGGTGATAGGCATAGGGTAAGGAATAGGGTCTATGGGCTTTCACAAGATCTCTAATCTCAAGTCTGAGACCTGTGATGAAATAGCTAATAGCGTTTTCATTAGATAAAGATAATCTGGTCGTAGCACTGTCAAACTTGTTTTGGTATTCCTTTATATCTCCAGATTGATTTAACAATTTTATTTCAGTCATGGGGTCTTCATACTCATTCCCAAATCTATCCACTATAGCATATAGATATTCTTCCCAAGTAGGTGGAGGAAACTGAGCTCTACTCTTAAGATAGGCTTGGTGCCATTCAATAGCAATACCATCAAAGTGAATGAAAGCTATTCTAACTCTTTGGGAAGGTGGAATATTATCAATAGAAAAGAATTGCTCAATCTTGTATAACCAAGATCTGAGGTCAGTTCCATCAAATCTGGGAAAATCTAGCCTACCAAACTTAGATAGCATATTAGACAGGCTGTTTGTTGCATTTGTTCCATGCTAAACTCCTCCATTTCTAGCTTGTCCAGCTTGAGTATTTCCAGGTGTATTTCCAGTTGCAGTAGCAGTATTATTAACTCCTGCTTGCCCTGATGCACCAGGCAGAGTGCCCAAAACGAATGTAGGGCCTGTAGTAGGAGAGTAATCACCTAATCCATCTTGATATGCCACACACTTGTCCTTCTCGATCCCTTTTTGGTTAGCAGCAATAGATTCTTTAAGTTCTTTCATTGCCTTGTCTCTAGATTCCTCAAATTGGTCTTGCCTCATGGTGAGGTTAGGCAGATCTAAGGATATCCTTGAAATAGCATCAACTGGAACTTGTAATTCAGAAGTCATTGCTCACAGGTGCGAGGAGACTGCTCTGATACCAAATGTTGTGGTTGGAGCTTCTCAGCACAACAATGGAGAAAATAAGAACAAGCTATGAAACTAGAGCTAAAACTAAAGCTAAATTATATGTTTTTCAATTGATAATCAGCAAATAGTACTATTACAGAATATATAGAAGGATAAGAGAAGATAAGGGACAGCTAGTACCATTCGTACAAGCAAGGGACCGCTACAAAACCTGTCACCATAACTAACTTGGGAGAGGGACTGAATCTGCTCAACAAGACTAAACCTTGAGGACTAAATTGAAATTAAGTAAACCTCCTACTTAAAAAATAGAGGGACTAATGTGCGTATAACACAAACTTATTTAATTCATTTCCCTAACTGATTAAAACGGCTATGTTCCACCACTCAAGCCTCGAGTACAACTCTTGCAAACACAACACATATTTTTCTGACCGGCAAATTCAAGAAAGTAAAAAATTAAACCCAATTTCTTGCTAGTCTGCTAACTTCCATGTCGATGTTATCTGGCATTCAAGGCCAACTTCTTGAAGTCACAGGTATTTAATAGTTTCATGACTTTCTTCTTTCTTTATGATAATAAAAATTAATTACTCTTTAAAGAATTCTCTTTTAAAAGTGAATACCCTTTATTATTTGGATAATTTTGCAGTGGTTTCTTGCAATAAATTGAAGGACACTGAATGGATTTCATCCTTATGTTTGTCCTGAATATGCTAGCACCAAATTTCGTGCTCGTACCTGTACAAGTGAATTCTTTTCATTATCTCATGTAATTTGTTTGTTTTTTTTGTATTGTAATTTGGGAAAGTTGACGCCTTTGTTGTTGATTTTTCCTGGAATTATATGTAGATGGTGGCAAAAACCCCACATTTCAAGATAAATTCGTGTTTTATTATCTCATGTAATTTTTAGTTCTTTTGTATTGTAATTTGGGAAAGTTGTCGCCTTTGTTATTGATGTGTTCTTGAATTATATTGCAGATGGTGGCACGAATCCTACATTTCAAGAGAAATTCGTGTTTACGCTCATTGAAGGGTTGCGAGAGATAAATGTTGTGGTCTGGAATGGCAATACCCTTACTTATGACGATTTCATAGGGAGCGGAAAATAATTTTGTTCATTTGCTTTCTTCTTTGTAATTTTGGTTTTGTGTTTGTTTGATTGAGAGTGCTGATATTAGTTGGTTTTGTGTTTGTTTGATTTAGGATGAATGTAAGTATATGGCGGCAATGGTGGTTTTGGTGGTAGAGGGGTGTAAATTTTAGTGGTGGAAGAAGGGAGGAGTAAAATAGGTTAGGGGTGATGAGGCGGCAACGCCACGTGGCATCCACCTCATCAAGTTTCACTGCCACGTAGGATAAGATGTCCAAGGTGGACAACTTTAACAGATGAAGGGTATATTTGAGCCAATAGTGTAACGGCAGGGGTATACTTGGACCCAAAGTATATAACGAGAGGTATATTTGGCCCTTTTCCAATAGTACAGGGGTACATCTGACCCTTTTCCGTTTTAAAATTCAATCTTAAAAAAAATGCCCGGAAAAGACATCCTTAAACAACAATTCCCAAATCTTAAACTCAAAACCATACGCCCAAAACAAGAAAAGAGATGTGTTGTTTGAGATTAAAGATTTGTCTAATGTGGGTTTGAATCAGATTGATGACAATGTGTTTGATTATTTGCCTCTGAGACCCAAATATAAGCTGACAACTAAAAGGAAGGTGAAAAGGTCTGTTATTGAAAAGGAGAAGGAATATGATGCTAATTTGGATGTGTACTGCTTATGCTTCTGATACATATGATTATCTTCATCATATGGAGGTTACTCTTTTACTCTTTTCAATAAATTTGGATGTTCTTAACTAAGATCTTTGAAAGTACAAGAAGGGCGGAGGGGGGTTGAATTGTAAGCATGTTAAAATTTACTAGACTACTCTTTGGACCCAGATAAACCACAACAAAATGTAAAAGTGCAGAATATAATTTGAGAGCAATAAAATAAATGACACTAGAAATTTTTATATTGGTTCGAAACCAATGTGGTATCCTAATCGAGTCCCCTAGGGCTGCAAGGAGATTATCTCTTTAAGCTCTTTGTAAGTTGAGTTGAGTACAGTCTTTGTGGTTTTCCGCGTTCACCACCAACGTCTACAAAGTTGGTTTTTAGTCGCTCACCAACAACGTACAAGGGTTGATTTTTGACATGCTCACCAACAACGTACAAAGTTGGTTTTTTACGTGCTCACCAACAACAACTTTTTTTGTTTTCATTCGCTCAACAAAGAAACGAACAATGACACAACCTCTCAATACAACAATATTTTTTCTCTCTTCTCTTTTTTGAGTACACAGTAACTCACTAGGATTATAATGCTTGTTAAAAGTAGAACAAAGAACTTGAGGATGGTTGAGACAAAAGTATGTGTGGATGCGTGCTTTTCTTCTTTTAAGAGCTCGTATTTATAGCCTTTCAACTTGTTCTGGCTATTGCATAACCCAAGGGAATTTTGTAGATTGTTCCTCAATCATTTTCGTGATCCTGCTTCCTTAAAATCTTGGAGGCATATCTTCTTCTTGATTCCTTGACCGTGGAGAGCTTCCCATCTTTTCCGACATCTAAGTGTGTAGTCAAAGTTCCTTGAATATCTCGTTAATTGTCTTTCCTTGTTGTAGCAGATTCATGGTACTTGAAACATTAAAGATCCTTCCTTCTAATTCTTAATATTCCAGCGAACTCTTCATTAGTATATGAACCTGGTCATACTTTGTAGCCTTCACTTGAACTTGGACAATATATGAGTCTTTCCAGATTAGTCTTGTAAAAATCTTTCGTCCCTCCTTAATTTGTAGTATTTCCGTGTTTGCTTCATGGATGCACAATCTTCTTGGTCTATTATTCTTTCCAGCACATATCTTCAATTTTCCTTAGTTGTTGTAAGTAGAAATCTTCCTATCATGCAAGCTTCCTTACATGGAGGAATCTTACTATTGGAACTTTGTGCTTTTCAAAATGAATCCTTCCTTGGTTCCATAATTGATTGATTCTTTTAAGTGTTTTCCTTCCACAGAGAATATATTGCAGAGATTCAATTCAACCCATTTATTGAGTTTTAACTTTGAAAGCCTCAACTACGGATCTTCTTTCCTTAATAGCTTCAAAAGAAGTGTTGGAAAATGTTATTGGGTCGGCCCCATAAGCGGTGTTAGATGGCCCACAAGCCCATTAAATGTTCCTCCATGTTAAACCCCAGAGCTATCCCCTAGATAAACACTATTATTAGCCTTTAAGAAAGGTTAATCCATCATATAGAGACGGCTAGAATTTACACATAATATATATCTCTGCATTAGAAGGGATATCTAGGTTGTGGAAACATGGGTATTCATCCACCTCGTGAGGATTTCCGACCTGATGCGAGTCGTGGTTGCTGCAAATCCACATCCGCTATGGAGAAACCTGTAAGTCTGCTAACTAGTATTTACGAATCAAATACTACAAAAAGTTTTCACTAGTAAAAATATAAGTCAATCTTTTGTGCTTCCTTCTTTGCTTTTGGGTTCTCCGCAGAACATTGCTTTTCATAAAAGTCCAATATTAATAAATAATTCTTTTCTTGACTCTGTAGTAGATCCCGTACATCCCTTCCATATTGTATCTTCTTTCCATAAAGTAGTAGATCTTCACCAAGTTCTCCTTCATCAGATAAACATGTATCAAAATAAATTTACCACAGGTAAATGTTACTTTTAGTAATAATTGTGTTGGTTTGTTTTGTTATCATCAAAATTAATAGATGAAACCATAGACCTAACAATCTTAATTTTAATCATATAGATCTCAATGATTAAGTGCTTTTGCATTTCATTTATGTTTAGAAATGTGACTTTTATCTAAAAGTAATTAAGACGTCAAATGTTTAATTGGGTCTTACCTAATAGATCTTGATTTAGTTGCTTATGGATGATTTTGCAAATGGAACACTAACGAATTTTGGCAAGTGGGTTGTGGTTAATATAATTGAATGATCAAATCTTGATTTCCGGCCATGTAAAATTGTATGTGTTTGTGTGCAGTGCTTTAACAAGTTATTGGTTTATCAAATCAGATTGAGAAAAAGAGAAGACCATTGCCTGATTACCTTGAGAAAAATCAGAAGGATGTGAGTGCAAACATGAGAGGAGTTTTGGTGGACTGGCTGGTGGAAGTTGCAGAGGAATACAAGCTTCTTTTAGACACATGTCGTTACACAGCAGAGGGAAGTGCCTTCTCATAGGCAAGTTCAGTTGATAAAGTTTTGAAGCTTTCTTTACTTTCACTTGAATTTTATGTGAACCTCAGACTAAAAAAAAAAATTAGTAACTAATAGTTTCCTGTTGGCAATGAATTTGCTTAAGAATCATTTGTCTGAAAGCATAAATTGGTAAGCCGTCATCAAGCCTTCTACATTCTCTCTTCATCAAATAATGAATTCTATTCCAATCACTCTCTTCACCAAAACTAACTCTAAAACCCTCATTCTCCAAACCCTCCAAATAATTAATTATACATCTAATCCCAATCTTAAATTCATTAATCCTCAACTATCAAATCTTCTCTACTTCAATACCCTTTTTTTTTCCTTCAACAGCTCCCCATAAACTCCAACCCTCACAAAACTCAACTTTTTATTCTATTTGTGCACTAAAACCCCATCAAGTAAACCATTCAAATACTTTTAGAAAAATACCCTCTAACCTACCACCCGATAAAGAAGAGTTGAATGGTGAAGAGGGAAATTAAGCCTTCACATATCAAGGATTTTTGTTACATTACAGCCAATACACATACAAAGAAAGATGTGGTGAAGATGGAGGCTAGTGTGCTATTGATGTGCCGCGGATTTGTGGCACATTCGACGCCTTTTTACTATGAATTTTGGTTGTTTTCAAGTGAGTCTGGGTCATTTTAATGTGTTTTTATTGTGTTTTAGGAAGACGATGGCCCAAAAGCAAAAACAAAGAAAAAAGGAAAAATTGCCCAGAAATGAAGATTCGACGGTCCGTTGATCAATCGACGGGCCGTCCTTTGAAGCGTCGATAAGTTCAATTTTCCAGTGATGGCCTAAGTTGAAGAGGACAAAGGACGGAGCCATCAACGAAGCATCAACCTGATCGACGTTTCGTCGTTTGTATCGTCAAACAAATTTGTCTACCAGAAGAGAGAAAGACGGAAGAATTAACGGAGTGTCGAACTGGTCGACGGCACCGTCGAATGGACCATAAAACTGAAGAAACAAAAGACGAAGGCATCGACGGACCGTCAAACTGATCGACGGTCCGTCGATCATGCTACCAGGGGCAGTTTTGCCAATTGCTGATGTGCATTTTTGGAGCCTATTTAAAGAACATTTTATGTTTTTGTACACATCAGATTTTTCTCGAATATTTATCACTTTTTCCATTGGTGGGTGAGCATTGAATACACCACTTGGAGCTTAGTGACAAAAATATTCCATTCCCGCCATCTTTATTACACTTTGTAAGCTTTATGTCTCTATTATTGCTTACTACTTTTGTGACCAATATGTGTGAGTAGTTTCTTTAATCAAAGTTATGGACCCAAATGATGGGTGTTATGTAATGGGTGTCTAACATTGTGTGTGTGTGTGTATATATATATATATATAATGGGTTGTGATGTGTTTTATTATTTCTCATATTCATTGTTAGTTAGTGGTTGCAAACACCTACTTATGCACAAACCCTAGTTTTGTTTGGAAGATAAACTAGGGTTTGAGTTGAAATAATATAGCAAGGACTCGAGGCGCTAACCCTCGTTTAATGAACTCACTTAGGGATAAGATGAGTTCTACTTAGCATATTTAATCGTTTTTACTTGCAACTTTTCTATATTTGGGAAAATCATGAAAAGAAATACTTTCTAACTATTGGAAAATATTAGGAAGTGCATTAGAGATTAAGTGCATACGAAACCTCGACCCATTAGAAATATATCATATTGATTCCCATAGCATAACATCTAATCACAGCGGGGACACAACTTTGTTTTTTTTTTTTTTTTTTTTTTTAATCCAAACAAATTCTAAATACCTCAAAATAGCGAATACAAACCAAAACTCTTTTTCTACACTAGTCGGAATAGAACTAAAGTCTTTAGAGATTAGTAGAATATATGATTAGTATTTATTTTACACTTTATTCCCTATGGGATTCGACTCCAACCTAGTTAGATTACTATATTTGACACCGACCGCCTTACGCCATAATTTAGGTGTAATTTGAGGGTATCAGCTACAACCTCTCAAATTTGAAATGGGCAATCCAACAACCAAACATTTCTCTGAAGATTACTAGGGTTGCCCAAGAAGATGACAAAGTAAGTGCAAATATGACATGAACATTATGATTTTCAATTCAACTTTGTTTCTGTTAAATGTTGGCTTATTTAATTTTCCCCCCTACTTTTTGTAGAACCCCGGTTTGCAGTTAGAGTTTCTAGGCTACTACCTAGCAGAGTTAAGTTTATCGGATTACAACTGTGTGAAAGTCTTGCCTTCTTTGGTAGCTGCTGCTGTGAGATTCTCGTCAAGGTTCACATTACAGCCAAAGTCACATCCTTGGGTGAGGATTTTGTTTCTATATTTACTATGTATGTTCATTGACATGTAGAAGAGATGAATTATCTCTATTCATTTTACAAAGTTTGGACCTTCAACGTTGCTCAGGATAGAGTCATAGACAGCAACAGATCTTAATGATTGTATTCTTATCGTCCATGACTTGCAATTAAGTAGAAGAGGAAGCACTTGGGCTGCTGTGAGGGACAAATACAAGCAGCATAAGGTATAAATCTGTGTTTGATAATTGGTGATTTTGTTGTAAACACCGGCATAATTTAGCTATCTAATGTGACACTGTATGTATCAGTTTAAATGTGTGTCAACATTGTTTTCTCCTCTGGAAATACTGGATTCCTTCTTTGAAGATACAAGCTAATGATTAAATGGATATATGCTTGGAAATTGGAATGGGATGCTACGATAATACCTGGTAGAGTTGAACTGCCTTCTTGGTGCTGGCTCATGCTGCTCCGAGGACATCATTTTAGTAGATTTGGTATAGTCCTCAAGATGTATTAAAGTTAGAACAGGTAGCTAGTAAGATAATCTTGAAATTTGGTAGCTTAATTTAAGAGCCATGGATAGCAAAAATGATGATTCTTCCACATGGTTGCATTGAGTGACGCTTGGAATTTAGTCCAAATGCATTATTCTTGTAATATGCTGGAAATAACTACAAAATACTACTAATTAAAAGTTATGAATGTAGAGTATATTGCCTTCGTTTGCAGTACTAAACCTCTATTGCAGTTCTCTTTGATTGCCTAGCTTAAAATGATTCAAATAGCACAGAATGAATGTTGGGGATTTGTAATTCGTCCCTAATCCCTACTAGTATGTACTTAAGACTAAGTCTTGTTATCATAAGCTTACATTCTTATGATTACACTTGCAATGCGATGAACTCTAGTGGCAGTACTGACTTTCCTCTTCTCCTAGACTCTGAGCTTTAAAGTCCTCGATAGTACTTTGTAGACTTGTGATACACTTCAATTTCATTTCACTCCCCTCTCGCCTATCCCAAAGGGAAGTTCAGGTTCAAACTTTCAAAAGAGAGAACCTTTTGTTAAAGAACGTTTTACTCCTTAGTAGATTTAGAAGAGAGCATTTTGTTAAAGTGTGTTTTACCTCTTTTAGAGGATTTACACATTGTGAATCCAAATTAGTCACCCCCCCCCCCCCCCCCCCCCCCCCCCCAACCCCCTACAAAAAAAAGGTCCGATTCTTATGCTGTCAAACCTCATGCTCTTTGATCATATTTACTATTGCCAAGTCTCACATTTTTGGGCTGTCTGTTCCTTTGTTTTCTTGTGAATCAATTGTCGAAACCTTCTCCTTTATTCCTAATAGTGAGCTGCATATGTGTAGGGATACTGAGTAGTCTAGAAATTAGTTAATACTAACTTTCACCACAAAACTTCCCCCTCTTATATAACTGAGTGGCCCTGAGTAAGCCTGTCAAGTGGGCCGGGCCGGGCCATAGTTAAGGGGCCGGACTTGGGGAGGGAAAAGAGTGTCGGCCCAGCCCCTACCCGGATAGGAGCTACACCTCGAGCTAACCGGGCCGGGTAGTGTTTTAGTTAGTGGGCCGGGCCTTTTTTCTAATACAAAAATAGACATTTACATTCACTAATAATAATAAAATTAAAATTTACATCTAATAATTTTTTTAGCCGTTGTCAAATTCAAAAAGCTAGCCATTGTAAATTTAAAAAACTAGTCGTTGCCAATTTTATTTGAACCCCTAAATTTATAAATAACTACACTTTGGTCATATTTTCTCTCTCTCTCTCTCTCTTTATCTCTCTCTCTCTCTCTCTCTCTCTCTCGAGTTTGAAGATCAACTTCAAGTGCGGTGTCAATGCATTTTGAGCGAGTAAACAAGGAACATGTTAAATGTCAACATTGTGGTGACATATATCTCCACAAGTCTGGAGCGCCGGGTATTAGCCAAGTGGGGGTGAGGGGGGTTCTGCGTAGGCACTTGTGAAAAGGCACGAAATTGAATTTTGAAGTTTATCTCTTCTTTAAATTTTTCCATCGATGTTAGCCGTTTAATTTGTATGTTTTGAACTTTTGATTTGCCATTCAAGTTTTTATGTTTTGAATTTGCAATGTTATCAATTTAAGTTTTAAGTTTTATTTTAAATTATTTATGTAGATGTTGATATGTCTATTTGACTGGACACAAAGTTTAAGAAAGAAGAGAAGACTCTCAAATTGTTTGAGTCACATATATTTTAATAGTTATAAATGGATAAAGGTAAATTGTTTCCAAATATTGGAGTCATTCTTTTTACTAAAAGAAATAGGTTCACGTAAAATGAAACGGAGGGAGTATTATATTTGATATAATCTACGTATCCACAATATATATGACATGCTAATGGAATTTTACTTTTATATAAAACTATCACAATATAATCTAATATATACTATATACTGAAAATGTGTCAAAGGTATATTTGTTGAGAAAACAAGATTGTCTAGCTTTAAAATATAATTTTAAAGAAAACTAAAGTGCTCCGTAAAAAGAGACTACTAATTTATTGGGATACAATATTTTTGAAATATTTATTACTAGTAATAAATGTAGTACTTATCTCTTCTCTCTCTCTCTCTCTCTCTCTCTCTCTCTCTCTCTCTCTCTCTCTCTCTCTTTGTAATCAATATATTTGTGATCAAAGTTCAATACAAACCTTCTCTCTCTCTCTCTAGAACTCGATTCAGTTCTTGAGTGAAGTTGTTCACAAACAATTCTCTCCATTTGTTCATTAGACGAGCTCGTTTCCTTCTTTTTCTGTCTCTAAAAGTCTGGAGTTCTTCAGCTTCCAACACAACTCTCATTGCTTACTTCTTTTGGAAAGGGTTATGGGATTCAAGAGATGGTCTTGTGGCTATAGCTTTGATTGCTATCTACCCTGGTTACATCTCAAGGTTGGTGGCATGATCATATGATAATAATGGTATGTTAGCAACAGAGACGGATTCAAGATTTTAAATTCTGTAAGTTCGATCTTTTTGAAATCACTCATTATCCTTTATCCACTTCCGCGTGAAGGAGAAAAAGATGCTCTTGGAAGCTCGTGCATGTTTTTCTTTTTCTTTTTTGTGTGTGGATTACAGAGTGACCGTTATTTTCTTTTGTGACTTGGATAAGGTCTGGTTTGCGTACACTCTATCCTCCCCAGACCCCACTTGTCGGATTACACTTCTTGTTGTGAGTTACGTACTGAGTGAAGGGAAATATGTGGCATGCATTACATGAAGCGTAAAAGTTTATGTGCCTCTTATTGATGGAAGACAAATCTGATTTCATTTTTCGTATAATATTTAATACTCAATTTCTAGTTCTTACATCAGTTGTATCTTCTTTGAGCTTGGAATACATAAAGTGTCTTGGAAGAATTATTAGTGGGTGGTATATTTGTTAGCTCTATGCCTCAATCTTTCTACAAGGCATTTCCTTTTTACCAAGGCATTTGTTTAACCGCCAGGTCATGGAGTGGTGAAAACTGATGAGTGTTTCAGCTACTATATGCAAGTTGTATTTGTTATCTTATGTATGTGTTAATTTAAAACAATTTTTTGCTTCCTATGTGTTAGTCTTGCTCTCAAACAGAACTATGTTCCTGCTAAACAAAGACTGATAGTTTAGTACTTACTATCACACTGGTTGTATGGTTAACGTCATCATATGAACATGCGAGTAATGCTCAATAATAACATACAGGAATAAGAAAAGAAAAAAGTTACTCCCTCCGTCCATTTTTACTTGTCATTATACTAAAAATAGATGTCCTCTTCGGAAAACCAAGAGATAATTTATCATTTTATACCTACTTTACCCTTATTGTTAATTATTGAGTTGAAAACTTCAAGGAATTGTCAGTAGTTGCACAATTTTTAAAGTAGGCCAAACTCATCAACAACAACATGTATTCATCCAATTCTTTCACTTGAACACCTCAATTCTTTGTGAAAAACCTACTGTTTAATATAGTACAGATAGATGTAGATTATTCAGGTGCTGATTCAAATAATTTTAAGGAAAAAAAGGAAGAGAAATAGACCATTTTGTTTTTCATATTATTTTCCATACTATAAAAATTGATGAAAATTTATCAATATTAACCAGTTAAAGCAGTTTAATGTAAGCCAACGAAAATGAAGAAACCCTTGTAAAGAGCGAATATTAGTTGATTATACCCAGAATTTTTTGTCAATTATTCTTTTATGGAATAATTGTTTAGTAAATTCGCTTTTTTTCCTCAATTACAACTTATGAACCTTCACAATCACAGTCTAAATATCCCTTTTGTGAACTAAAAAGGGAGGAGGATGCTAACCTACTACATGCAGGTAGTAGGGTAGCAAGACCTATGTATAAAATAAATATATTGTGTGGGTTATTTTTAAGCGAGTGGTTGTTCCTTTATCTAGTTATTACTATATATTAATTTGAGATAGTTGGAAATTTATAAGTTTAAAATCATGCATTGTCTACAGTCGGATGCACTCTCTGTCATTGTGTGGATGATCCATGACCTAATAATAAATCAAATTTTATTAACAAGATAATATAGCGAATAATTTATTTCCTCTTTAGACAACTTTATTCATTCTTGTACCTCACTTCTTAATTGTTACTTTTTCATACTGTCTCAGGAACCTTTTTAATACAGTCTTGATTGCTAGTTCTCGTTCATGATTTTACTACATATGATAAACGAAGAATATTTTTATGGCGGCTCTTCCTTCTAACGACCAGCATATCTATGATCCTTAGCACCAGGCATCAGTCTGTGAACCTATTGCGGGATGTGACGGTCGTATATATGATGCAAGTCATTACTCTTTAAGTTCAAACGACAACGAGGCAGCGTTTAGGAGTATGCTCCTGGGATCATATTCAGAGGCACTTGGTTAACACCAGCTTGAAGGTACTGTGAATGAGATAAATAATTTGATAAACTTATTAATCACACTATAATTACCAAACATTGTTACAGTGAGGCCAAACAGGTTGCAGATAAAATGGCACACCAGAGATGTGTACATGTACACTCTTTTTGATAATATACCCCACCACGCCAATCAAAACTCTAAGACTCGTTTGGTACGAGGTATAACAATAAATAATCGTGAAAATATATTTGAGATGAGTTTATTTCATGTTTGGTTGGAATGAAATTACGGTACAACTGATTTTGGAATTAATAAAACAAGTTCGATGTTTGTTAAATATAAAGTAATGGTTGCACGCCTATAGAGAAATAAATTGATTCTCTGCTTATAAAAGGCTGACTAACAAGTAACAAAATCACCTACTGCAAACTCTAGGCAACACAACAATATATTTACATGTAAAAAGCTGACCAACAAAAATTGACTTTATAACATTGACTATTAAGTATCAAAACAATTTGGGGTCGTTAGGTTGGAAACAAGTTATCCCAGTATCATGGGATTAGTTATTCCACCATTCTACATGGATAAAATAACACTACAATCCCCGAATAACTAATCTCGGGATTAGTTATACCGCGATTTTATCCCAACCAAACATGGAATAAACTCATCTCAAATATAATCCCGGGATTATTTAGCCTTATCCCTCGTACCAAACGAGCCCTTTAAGTGAAGCAGATCCTCCTTTAACACATAAAATCATATATACATAGAAAGAGTTTACCTGATACACAAGAGTTAGACCACTACTGATAACGACATTTCAAGAGAGCTCGACCATTAAATAATATTTGTGCAAATACTTCTACAGCTAATAAAGACGTCAATAAACATTAACTGCTTTACTTACATATTATAATGTTCCCAACTAGTCCTACATTATAAAGACAACTGCCTCTTTCCTTGCCTCCGGCGAAGCTTCTTCTCAATTCAACTTCTGCACATAGGTCCAAACAAAAAAAGTAAATTAGCCATAAAGTATAGATGCAAACCAGGGCGAATTAGCTATCAAGTATAGATCAATACACGCAAGTCAACATATTTGTCTTCTCCCTAAAGACAATAAGGCCCAGTAACACCTATTTCATATTTCAATGTCATACCGAATTCTCAACATTTACAAAATATGTGACTCGAGATGAAGTTCAGGTAACCTATGCAAAGGGACGTGGCCAAATCGGAATACTAATGATGGCGTGGCTGATGGAGAGGCAGTAAAGGGAGAAGGATGACAAACTTTACGAGAAGGGTAAAGGTAATAACGTTAGCACTTCCAATGATGCATCTATGGCTGAAGGAAGGGAAATAAATCCAAAAACAAGGTGAATGAGTAGCGAGTGTGCAGGCACATAGGCTTGAAGGTACTCTAAATGAGATAAAGAATTTGATAACTAATTAATCACACTATAATTACCAAACTTTGTTACAAGTAGGCCAAACAGGTTGCAGATAAAATGTCCTCCCTGAGTCACACCAGAGATGATGTGTACACACAAATTCTTTTAGATAATCTATCGAGACAAGTTAGAGGTTTGTTAAATGTGGAGAGATGGCAACTTCCGCCATTTTGAGTCGAGAAGAAAAATCCAAATGTGCTTGTATATGAGCCACCTTGGCCTGCCAGCTTTATTAACACTCTGTTTTGCTTGTATTCTTTGAATTGGTGATAGTTAAGATAACTTTTCAAATTTCATCAACTTAGTACACCAGTTCTCACCATGTACAAGGTTAGTCCGGCTCTCCTACAACATGTATGTCCTTTTCTAGGGCAGTGGTAATAAAATTGTGACTCGGATTGATTAAAACAAAAGTGGAGGTAAACGAAATGTTTTTCAAGGTCTATCCCAAAATTCATCACCTATTTAGTATTTTTCCTGGATCATCATCTCATAATACACATATCCACATAGATTTGAGTAACCAAAGCCAACAAAAAAAAAAAAAAAAAAAACTACGCCTCCGTCCCAAAAGAGTAACCAAAGCCAAAGAAACAACAAAAATAAATAGCACTAAGATTCATTCCCCAAAAAGGGGAGGGAATTTGTATACCTTAAACTTTCTCCGGCAAGTACGGACAACATTCTTCACATCTAGTCCCTTATATGCATGGATTTGAAAAGTTTCTACGGGTGTACCAAGAGTGAGATTTTTAACTTTAACAGTCATAAAGAATTCACGACATTCAGCCAAAATAAAGTTCACTTTTTCAACAGACTCGACCTCATACTTGTAATCCTGCAAGGCAGGGAGAAAATACTATAAGGACATTCAGGGGTGTTTGAACAGAGAAAAGATGATTAGATGAATAGAGGCATACGTCGATTTCTCTATTGTTGTAGTCCTGAATAGCGTGTTCAGCCAGATCCATCAGCAAGCCAATTTCTTTCTCAAAATCCAGGTACGGTATATACATAGCAGCCATAGAATCACCGGGATAGATGTCAATGTCGAAACCCTGTTAAATAAGCCAATCAGACATAAATTCACATTCAAGTTGTATTGCACAGATCATTAGAACAAAAGAAAAGGAAGGAGTAGTGAAAGAAGACAAACCTCGGTTTCACAAATCTGATTGAAGTACCTCCCGTAAATTCTGTGAAATATAGCGGGGAGCTTCTCCGAAGCGTCTTTGGGGATGAAACCATTGTCGTCCCATTGAACCTCATTAGCCAAGAACCGGCAGGGCAGTTCCCTCTGCCAGGCAAGTAGTTCTTCTGCAGAATTTGGCTTCTTCTCAGGTGAAAATTGTCTCGATTCGCTACCAGCCATTTCTTCCTCGGAACTATCGGCCAAATCCTAGAACCAACAAGAATTGGTGAACTTACGAAAGGATGATTGAAAAGAACTTGGCGAAGTGATGATAAAAGAAGAAATATGAGTAATACTATTTATCATTTCCAGTCAATTTTAATCCATACTCTTATCACAAAATCATCCGTACACACCTATGGTAATGCAGAATTTTTTGGGGGGCTTTTCCCAAAATCAAGCACACAGAAGAAAAGAAAAAAAAAAAAAGGTAAATTGTAAACCTCATAACGTGCTTACCCCTCCTTTTGGCAGACAAGAAATGACAACACATTCGGAAGGCTGAGACAGGCTACCGGTATGTATTTGAAAAGTTTCAACGACAGTACCAAGAGTGAGATTGATGGCTTTAACAGTCATGAAATGTTCAAGATATCCTGACAGTATGTTCACTTTCTCAATCTTCAAGAGCGTGTACTTAAAAATCTGCAACGAGAGTCACTAAGTATTAGTGGGAGAAGAAAGCATATAGTGGACTAATCCCACAAAGCAAAGATGCACAGGGGCATATATTGGACGGTTCCTTATTGTATTCATGGATAGTCAAAATAAAGTTCGAAGAAAATACTATAAGGACATTCAGGGGTGATCGTTCAAACAGAGGAAAGATGATTAGATGAATAGAGGCATACGTTGATTTCTCTATTGTTGTAGTCCTGAATAGCCTGTTCAGCCAGATCCATCAGCAAGCCAATTTTTTTCTTAAAATCCAGGTACGGTATATACATAGCAGCCACAGAATCACCGGGATAGATGTCAATGTCGAAACCCTGTTAAATAAGCCAGTCAGACATGAATTCATATTCAATGCACAGATCTGTCCAGATTTTAGTTACGCATAGACAAGTTAAAGGAAGCGGAAGTCAAAGAAGCTGATATTCAATCGAGTACATATATTAATTATGGAGCTAACATGTTTCTTTCAGAATTTGGTCTATTTGATTAATAGAGAGAAGCAGGGGCTAAACAAATCACTTGAACACCATGGCTAACAGCGCCATCAAAATAACCATGAATTCCCTATATTTATTTTAACACGTAACACCAAAACAATAGTGACTTGTAACTTGTAAGTAAGCCCCATAATCTTATCTGCCACACTTGAGCTTACAGGTTAGCTAGGCTCAGATAAAAGAAAGGTGATCACGGCAGGAATTGCTGGAATTTGGAAGAATTGAGAACATGAGGTGGTAAGTCTCGAGTATCAGGTATCTTTTTTGCAGACTTGTATCAATACAGATAATAAAGATAACCAAGAAAATTAGGAGGGGGAATTTAAGGAAAAGAGAAAAGAAGAGAATGAAGAGGTAAATATATAGGAGAGGGATATGTGAAATACATGGACTTACCATGTCATGTGATCGTCCGAAAAGAAAAAGGTATACAAGGGTTGGACTATGACAAATTGGAGTATAAATATAATCAGTGAATTTGTTCTCTATTTTATTTGATCAATTAGATCAGACAACCTCCTCAAGCAGGTCCCAAAGTAGATGGGAAAGAAACCTTGCAGTGTTAAGAATACTCTTCATAAGCAGGCTAAACAACTAACCAACGTCTAAAAATATACTCCTAATGTTAAGAACACCCTCAGCCAACGAAAACTTCTCTTAATAATTGCTACTCCCATTGATCTTGGGACTGTGATTTAAATTGTAAGATTTAATTAGAAATTTGACCAGCTCCTTTTGTCTAAGACTAACTGAAACAATGATTCCTCAAACACATTTTCATTGGCATGCAAAATTGGCAATACAAGTTTATGAGGATAACAAATTTACAGGTAATACCAGAAATAAAAGAACAATTTATGAATACAGAGCAAGCAATGTTGGGTGTGTACACATATAATACTTACAACACTAGAATAAAAGAAAAGGAAGGAGTAGATAAAGAAGACAAACCTTGGTTTCACAAATCTGACTGAAGTATCTCCTATAAATGCTGCAAAATATAGCAGAGTCCTTTTTCAAAACACCTGCAGGGATGAAGACTTCGGCATCCCAAAAAACCTCAATATTAGACAAGAACCGGCGGGGCAGTCCCCTCTGCCAGGCAAGTAGTTCTTCTGCAGATTTTGGTTTCTTTGCAGGTGAAAATTGTCTCGATTTGCTACCAGCCATTTCATCGTCGACCAAAACCTAGCACCACCAACTTCACCTGTAAATTTCACAACATTTTCCTTGCCTTTTTCGTCTCTACATTTTTCTTTATAAGTGTGTATATAGTATTAACTAGACAAACTGTACGCGCTTCGCATGCACGTAAAAAGAATTGGTGAACTTATGAAATGATGATGAAAAAGAACTTAACGAAATGATGGTGAAAGAAGAAATATGATAAATACTGTTTACCATTTCGAGTCAATTTTAATGCACAATCTATCACAATAACATCCCTACACACCTATGGTAATGCATATTTTTGGGGGGGCTTTACCCAAAATCAAGCACACTAGGGAAAAAATTGTAAATTGTAAAAAAAAAAAAAAAAAAAATTGTAAACCAAGTTATAGGTTTGTTAAATGTGGAGAGATACCCCTCTTTTTGGCAGACAAGAAAAGATCCAAATGTTTTAAACAACCAGCTTTATTGCTCTGTTTTGCTTGTATTCTTTGAATTGGTGATGGAGACAAGTTAGAGGTTTGTTAAATGTGGAAAGATGGCAATTTTCTCTAAAAACCACCACAAATTGTGAAAACTATCAAAACATTCTCCCCATTTTGACAAGTCATAGAGAAGAAAAATCCAAATGTGCTTGTATATGAGCCACCTTGGTCTGCCAGCTAACATGAATATGTAACTTTAATATAATCTGTTTTACATTAAAGGTTGTATTCTTTGAATAATGAGATTGGTAAATGATTCATGAAGGTAATTGTTAAAAATATCTACCAACTTGTGGGTCTTTTTTTTACAAAATATAAACTTATGAGTTAAATTTTATATTTAAAAAAGTTGAAAATTTCATCAACTTAGTTCACCAAGTTCTCACCATGTACAAGAAGGTTAGTCTGGCTCTCCTACAACATGTATGTCCTTTTTGATGCAGTGGTAATAAAATTGTGACTTGGTTTGATTAAAACAAAAGTGCAGGTAAACGAAATGTTTTTCAAGGTCTATCCCAAAATCCATCACCTATTTAGTATTTTTCCTGGGTCATCATCTCATAATACCCATATCCACATAGATTTGAGTAACCAAAGCAAACAAGAAAAACTACGCCTCCGTCCCAAAAGAGTAACCAAAGCCAAAGAAACAAATAAATAGCACTAAGATTCATTCACCAAAAAGGGGAGGGAATCCGTATACCTCAAACAACTTTTTCCGGCACGTACGGACAACATTCTCAAAATCTGGTCCCTTATATGCATGGATTTGAAAAGTTTCTACGGGTGTACGCAAAGTGAGATTTTTAACTTTAACCGTCATAAAGAATTCACGACATTCAGCCAAAATAAAGTTCACTTTTTCAACAGACTTGACCTCGTACTTGTAATCCTACAAGGCATGGAGAAAATACAGTAAGGACATTCAGGTGTGATTATTCAAACAGAGCAAAGATGATTAGATGAATAGAGGCATACATCGATTTCTCTATTGTTGTATTCCTGAATACCATGTTTAGCCAGATCCATCAGCAAGCCAAGTTCTTTCTCAAAATCCAGGTACGGTATATACATAGCAGCCATAGAATCACCGGGATAGATGTCAATGTCGAAACCCTGTTAAATCAGCCAATCAGACATGAATTCATATTCAAGTTGTATTGCACAGATCACTAGAACAAAAAAAAAAAAAAAGAAAAAAGAAAAAAGGAAGGAGTAGTGAAAGAAGGCAAACCTCGGTTTCACAAATCTGATTGAAGTATCTCCTGTAAAGTCTGCGAAATGTAAATGTAAAGGTGAGATGCTTCGAACCGTCTTCCGGGATGAAAACATTGTCGTCCCATAAAACCTCATTAGCCAAGAACCGGCAGGGCAGTTCCCTCTGCCAGGCAAGAAGTTCTTCTGCAGAATTTGGCTTCTTCTCAGATGAAAATGGTCTCGATTCGCTACCAGCCATTTCTTCCTTGGAACTATCGACCAAATCCTAGCACCAACAAGAATTGGTGAACTTACGAAATGATGATTGAAGAACTTGGCTAAGGATGATAAAAGAAGAAATATGAGTAATACTATTTATAATTTCCAGTCAATTTTATCCATATTCTTATCACAAATCATCCATACACACGTATGGTAATGCAGAACTTTTTGGGGGGCTTTTATCAAAATCAAGCACACAGAAGAAAAGAGAAAAAGGTAAATTGTAAACCTCATAAGGTGCTTACCCCTCCTTTTGGCAGAAAGGAATAGACATCTTCAGAACGCTGAGCCATTTTACCGGTAAGTACTAGATAACGCACAAGCAGGGGTCTACCGGTATGTATTTGAAAAGTTTCAATAACAGTACCAAGAGTGAGATTCCTGACTTTAACAGTGATGAAAAATTCAAGATATCCTGACAGGCGTGCGTTCACTTTCTCAATCTTCAAGAGCTCGTACTTAAAAATCTGCAAGGAGAGTCAGTAACTATTAGTAGGAGAAGAAAGCATATAATGGACTAATCCATCTCACAAAGCAAAGATGCACAGAGGCATACATGGAACGGTTCCTTATTGTGTTCCTGGATAGCAAAGATAGCCAGATCGTTGACTTCATTGTCATACCCCTTGGTGGTATTGGGCCAGTTTAATGGCCATACCTCAATCATATCAGACACACCAGGATAGGTATCCATGTCCATATTCTGTCAAAAAAGCCAACGGTCATTTAGTTTAAATGATATGCCAAAAGAGTGAGGAATGCATATTAGAATAAATACATGCATACAGGAACCACAACAATTTGTAGTACATACATACAGACATACGTCATGAGAATCACAAAAACATGTATGTAATTTGAATCAGCAGGCAAGGAGTAAGAGAGCTAAATCATATCCAAGGACAAACATGTGGTAAAACATGTTCATTGGCAATATGAAAGGGGGAAACTAATGAGGCCAGCTTTGTTGAAATATACTACTAACTAAATTACAAATCCAAGGCAATGAATAGAATAAATACATACATTGGTTGTTTGTAGCTGGCGCCAGTAACGGGACCAAATAGTTTGAAAATCAGGGTGATGTTTGAGCAAAGCGCCATCGGGAATAAGATCTGGATTGAAGTATTTATCACTCCTTGTGGTGCATACCCTTCTTCAATGTATTTCTTGCTCTCCTCCTCAGTCATGTTAGAATATCGTCCTCCTTGTTCTCCGAAGCACTTTTTGATGGTGGTGATTGCATATTCTTCGATGTTTGCTTCTTCGTTCCTCCTCCTTGTGGTGGTGGTGGTTGCATCTTCTTCGATGTTCCTCCGCAGCACTTCTTCATTCCTCCTCCTTGTGCTGTTTGTTGCATCTTTTCCGGCAATACAGATCCTGATCCCAGCAATATTTCTCAATACGCAACCCTAATCCATAAACATCTCTATTTATAATCAAAGTCTTTGTCCATATTTACCTTTTGTCTTTTTAGGTTATTCCTTTTCCTGTTCGGTTCATGATAAAGAATTAAGGTTAAAATCTAAGACAAATAAACGATTCCGAAACCTAAAAGGAGTTTAAAGTGCTCGAAAGTTCCCTAATATAGTTTCTTCCTTCTGGCTTAAAATATTTAGATCTTTTAGAAAGTGTCAAATTCCTCTGTATGTTCTTTATCTGCAAATTTTCCAGGACGTTATTTTGACCGAAATCTTAAAAACTGAACTGTAACTGATAAAGAGAAGTTCTGATTAAGCGTATAGGTCATGTGTCGATGTAATTATATATGTTGGGGTTTCAATGTGTTTTTGACGATGGCCTTATGTTGAATACTAGGCCCAAATAACGTTAAAATTTATATTTACAACCTTTTTGGTGTTTTTTTGAAAAATTTACAGTTCATAACTATCTCTAAGCCTTATTTATTAGTAATAACTATCTTTTTTAATTATTTTTGGTAGTTTAATTATTTATCAAATTATCATCTATAACTTGTTTTTGTAACTGCAGTGTATTTCTCTAAAAATAAGGTACCTCTCTCCCACTTACCCACAATCTCTTTTTTTTTTCAAATATTTTTCTCTCACATCTTCAATTCACAACCGTATTTTACTTCCATTATTCTTCACCATAATTAGCACGATTTCTTCTTCTTCCTTATCAGTTACCCAATCTCTACAGGTAACTAATTTTCGTTATGTTATTTATTGTATTTCTCTTCAATTGTTCATAAATTTCATCGTCTTTAACTTCACTTTTCATTCAATTTTTTTTTTTTATATATATTTTCAGCCATTGTTAGAGTATATTCAACAAGCTCTAACTCTCCATTTTAATGGTGGATATTGATACTCCTAGTAAAAATACACCAGTGGCAACAAGAAAAGTAGTGGAGGATCTCCAGCCAATGGCAGAAGCTCAGCCATAACAATTCGTTTGCTAAATCTCGATGGATAGGCCGAAATAAGAGGAAAATTCTTCTTATATTTGCTAATCATATACTGTTGTTTATCTTATGAGTGATGAAGAATAGTATTGATTATAGCAATATGATATTGTAGCATCATCTAGGAGCAAGAGAATAGGTTGTTGTTATAGAAACACCATTGATGAGAGTTGTGGAGCTTCATGCCACCAAGTGTTTGATAAAATGTTTCAGTATATTTCTGTGTATCAACAAACAGTATATCTAATTTTTCAGTATATTTCAGTGTATTATTTCGCTGTATTTAAATGTATTTATCTTTTTTTTGGTGTAGAGCCTATTTTTACTCCACTTTGTTTTCACGATTTTTGTATTTCAATGTATTTCTGCATTTTGTATTTCTAATTTATGAAATAGTTTCTGATATATTTTGTTGTATTCCATTGTATATACGCATACAACTTTATACTTCTTAAACAATTAACCATATTTCATTGTAATCCAGTGTATATTTTTCTATATTTGGAAGTTTTTAGATCTTTAGTGGTTTTTTAATTCAAAAAGTTTTGATTGTGATAAAAGTTGAGAGAGACTCGTGAGCTGTTATGGAATGCGTGAAATATGGTTTGTTTAAATTAACTTACCATTTAAAAAGAAAAAGAAGAATCTGTTCCAAAAATATAGCCTATTTTTACTCAGCCCGATTTTATATTTTCGTGTATTTCAAAAAATCTGTTCCATAAATAGCTGCTAATTTCACTGGAGCGTGTTTACTGTTAACTGTATTTCTCTATATTTCAAAAAAACAGAAATACACGCGTTTTTAAAAGAAAAAGTAGCCACGCTTGGTAATTTTGCATTTTATAGTTATATCTAGTTAGAAGTCAATAAAAGGTAATTATTTATGTAAGTTACTCTGGCTTTTTGTTATTAGTTGTAAGGGTAGTTCGACAATTTCTCAAAAATCATATAAAAGATTTTGTAAGTTAGAAAATAACTTTTTTCTTAAAGTATATTTAGACTTCCTTTTTATTTTCAAACAAATGCATGCATCAAAGTTCTTCTCCTTTTTATTATACTGAAATTTTTGGGTTAAAGTCTTTAATGGTAAAATTGAGTTTTGCCTTACGTTGGATTAACTTATTTATTTTTTTCTTAATTAAAATTATATTGGCTAAACCCATTTTTGAAAAAAAAAAATATTTACGGTATTAAAGTAATATAATATTTGATACTACAAATTGTTGTATGATAACGTCAACGAAGTTAACTTATAAATAAAATAGCATTTAAAATTAAATAAATAAAAGTCTTGATATGACAAAATACATTTGTAGATGTTCCTACAAATTAAATCATACAAAAGGAACTGAAAAGTTAATGAAATCATTTGTTTTTCTTACTATAAAAAAATAAAAAAAGCGTGTTAGGAAATGATGTGTTATTTTATTTTTTCTTAATTTAATTTATTTTTTAAATAAATTTATATTTTAATTTCTTAAACGTGTATGTAATTAATTTTTTTCAAATATTTTTAGCTATATATAAAATAAATTAATAATTAAACATGTATTAAGGTAGAAAGAGAATGTCACTGTAACTTTTTACTTGTCTATAATAAATTTTATAGGAATATAATAATTTGAAACAAGTTTAATAAAATCATTTCCACATAAAAGAAAGACAACAAACTCATTGATCAATTTTAAATTTGGTTGAATAAATAGATTTTTTTTTTTTTTTAGTATCACTATCACCTTTTCCTTATCATCACTCCTTGTAGCATTAAAAAAGCCCATATAGTTATTTAAATTTACCAAAATAGATGAGAACTTGCAAGGTAATTAAAGCTTTAATTAGGGGTAAAATTGATTAAAAAAACATTTAAAGTTGGTTAAAAAAAATAGATTTTTATAGTGTCAATATCACCTTTTACACATCATCACTCTTTGTAGTATTAAAACGCCCATATAGTTATTTAAATTTACCAAAATAGATAATAACTTTTAAGATAATTAAAGCTTCAATTAGAGTAAAATGGACAAAAAAAATCATGTGAGGACTACAAAAGTTGGGGATTCTCTCTTATACTAGTGTCATCTGGCCCGTCCTAACCGATATTAAAATTCAATTTGTAGATATTTTTTTAAAAGAAATTATGCTCTTGGTTCTCTATTTTTCTAACATCAGTTTAAAACTTTCGAAAGACTTCTAAAATATTAAATTACAGAAAAGTATCTGAAAGTTAATTAAAAATATTTTCTTAATTTATATATTATTTTTTAAATAAAACAATTGAAAGCTCTTCTAATTTCTATTTTACTAAAAAAAAATTAAGATTAAAGTCTTGATGATCCAAATCAATCTTTTTATATGTCAACTTAATCTCATTTGTTTCTTTGACTTGACTCATATTGGCAAACTTATTTTTTACCAAAAGATATTACAGTGCCCAATTAATATCAAAAATATTTAGTGCGAAAATATTATCTTATGATGATATCAATAAAGTTAACTTATAAATAATTAAAAACCTTCATACTGCAAGTAATTTTGTATATGTTCTTTTCAAATTAAACCACACAAAAAATATTGAAAAGTCAATAAAATTAAGTTTTTTATATTTTAAGCTTTCTTTTTACTTCCAAAAGATGCATGTTAAAAAATAACATTTTTTTTCTCTTTCTTATGTTTAATTAACTATTTTTGGAAATAGTCGAACTTAAATATTTTGTCCTAAATTATATAAAATATTGATTATCTGATAACTTGCAAAATAATTTTATAATTAAAAAAAATATACTTTTTGCAATTGTCTAGTATTATTATTTTTGAGATCTAATCGTATTTTCTTTAATTAAAGAAATTCTTATATATATATATATATATATAAATTATTTTTTTATAGTTCCTCTTTTAATATAGTACTTTATTAGATAAATTTTATGTTAAAAGTGTGCGCATGTAAAATTTGACTAATGAACTACCGTACTTCGAAATTCATTTTTCGATTGAGACGGAAGGACTATAATTTGTATGTTTGATACATTTTAAAAGTATTTAACAATGATGTAAGTTATTTGTGTTTATTCTTTTAATTTAAAAAAACTTAATCCTACTTGAAGTGAAATCTTTGTTAATTACTTACGTTTGCTTGTATCTACGACACAAAATTACAGGAAATTAAAAAACATACGTTTAATCAGAGGAATGGAAATTTAAAATAGAAAACAATAAATGGTAAATAACATCAATAAATAATATATAATATTATAAGAATAACATTTTAACTCAATAAATAAGCCTATATTAAGATATAACTTGAATGACATGATAATTCTCTACATGTCTATTAAGGAAAAACATTATTTAAAATAAATTGTAATATTTCCACAAAAAAGACTCAAATATGTATGAGTATGGGGATCACTATAATCTTATCCATGGCATCATCATTTTAGTGGCATGAAAAAGGCCCTTAAAGTTCTTAAAAATTACAAAAATGTATGAACATTTACAAAGCCATAAAAACTTCAATTAGGGGTAAAAAAAAAAAAAAAAAAAAAAAAGACAAAAAAAATTATGTGAGGACTACAAAAAATGGAGATTCTCTCTCATATATAGTAGTAATAGTAATTATAGTAGTGATCTTTGACATCAACTCACCTCGGATTAAAAGCGCTGATTAATCAACTAAAGTATTTTATTTATTTTTTTTGTCTTGGAAGTAGTTTAATCATAATCATAATATTTCTATTACATCATCGTTTTTGTAATAAATATCCAAAATACTGAGGCTAAATATTCAAAGCAATAAAGGAGCCAAATAAGTTTAACAAAAGAATATAAACATCAAACAAATTAATGTCCAACCACTCATTACCGAACACACTACATAAGACATGAACCAAAATACTGTAAAATCAAGTACCTTGGAGAAAAGAAGCGGAGTTTATGGCCGAAGGAGATGAACTAAGGAAATCATAGTAGGAACCAGTTATAGAGAGCAACGGTGCATATAAATTGTATCGAACATGGACTACGTGAAGTTGGCACTTTTGGATAGGGAATCAAAGTTAGAAGACTCCAAAATTAACGTAGGTTTTCAAAGCCAAAATGGACTCTGATGGCAGTTACTACTTTGCCAAAAATAACCGTGGGTTTTTACTTTTCCAAAAAATAAAATAGGTGAAATATTTTAAAGATAATGAGATAATAATTTGAGGAAAAAATAGTAAATGACAATTTTATCTATTGTAGGGACTTTTAATGAAGGGTTAAAAGTTCAAACAACATTTGTAAAACCCTTCGTGCTAGGGTGTCAAATAGGGGGGTTGGGCTAACGTTGGTTCAAAAGTTACTTGGACTGAAATGGGTTGGGTTATGACCCACCCAACTTTGACCCCATTTTTTTGGATGGTCTATTTCTATAAAAATATTTTCTGCTCTAAAAATACATTTTTTAGAGAAAATACCAAAAATATTTTCGGGGACTGTGGAAATAAAAGTAAAACAAATATAGTATGAACTAAAAAAATCGGAGGGGGTAGGGCTGGGGGATGAGGGGGTGGGGGTGGTGTGGTGGGTGGTGGGAGCACACCCATAGAAAAAATAATGTTATCTCAAACATCAAATCAAAATTAAAATAAATCTTAAAAATTGACTAAAATTAGACTAAATTGGAGATTACTTCATCTTTTCTAAGAATTTTGCCTAAACTACATAGCGTAGCCAACATACATACATATTCATTTCCCATAACTATAGTTTTACAAAACTAAAGAGCGTAGCTAACATATATATATATATAAACTACATAGCGTAGCTTATTCCTATGTAGACATACTTAACGCACTGAACCTCAACCCCCACTAAACTATAGACTCCGACACCGCCTCAACACCAACGAAGCTCCAGCGACGGCGCTGGTTCTGGCCGGCGAAGCTCCGGCGAACCAAACAAATTTTTTTATAGCTGGTTCCGCTGGTCAATGAAATCCCTCCAATCTCCGTCGTCGCCACCAGGAAGAATTCAAAATGCCGACGAGGGCACGCCAGAAAAGAAAAAAACTCAGATCTACGCTGCAAAAGAAGAAAAAACTCAGATCTACGTAGGAAAAAAAATGTCGTCGTTGTATTTGCCCGAATTTTTTTCCGGTTAGATCTGGAAAAAGTCTAGATTTTCGCTGTATTTGTTGTATATTTACTGTGTATACAATGTTTTTCGCTTGTATTTGTTGTATACATACCGGAAAATATGGCGTATTTGTTAATTTTTTGGTGTATCTATGTTGTATACAGTATTTTTCGCCTGTATTTGTTGTATACATACCGGAAAATATGATATATTTGTTAATTTTTTGGTGTATGAATGTTTTATAGTGTATTTTTCTCCTGTATCTATTGTATACATACCGGAAAATATGATGTATTTGTGTAATTATTGGCGTATACGTATTCAGTTTTTACTCGTTGTATTCATAAATATAACAAGCCTTTTTATAAATACGTATAGTCATTTCATGAATACAAAGGAAAAAAAATTGTTGTATTCATGAATACGGCTAAAAAAAAAATTGAATATACATGTGAGAGTGAATTTTGATTTGCTACAGAACGTAAATATTGAAACATTAGCTATGCAGCTTGATTAAACCTCAAATGTTTGGTATTTATGTAAAATGCCCATTTTTAATTTGCTCTTTAAAAAAAGAAGCCCAACGGTTGCTTCTTTTAATTTCTAACGGATGTCCCTTGAATAGTCTCTTCCACTTCTTTCTCTCTCTTAGGGCCTGTTTGGAAAGCCACCTATGTGTTTGAAATTAAGTGTAATTGAATATAATTGCATAGTTTAGCATGTTTTTCAGGCCAAGCGTGGTTATATGGTTAGCATGTAATTCAATGTAATTAGGAGGGGGTAATTACACTCTCCAATTCTCAATGGAGGACTAAGAATTGGGTGTAATTATAATTACAGGGTTACTTTTTCATTTCTTTTCTTTTTCTTTCTTTTTTATTTCTTTTCTTGTTGATTTACTTTTTAATTCTATTATGTTAATTTCTTTTTTATTTTTGCATTTTAAATTATTTTTATTTTTTAAAATATTTTTTTATATTATTTATTTTCATATTCTTTCTTCTCATTTCCCAACCTTTACTCCTTTTATTCTGTGTAATGGCTCGTATTTTTAAAACTTTTTTCTCTTATTTTCTTCATTAAGCGTAACTATGTTATTATTCTAGTTTTCAAATCTACACTTCCTAATATCAGAAAGAATGAGTCATTAACAAACTTAACATATAACTAGTGAGTAGTGATGTTATTAAAGTAGAATTTTGTTGTTGAATTAGGTTGTAGACTTATATATGTTTTCAATTTATTTTGAATTATATTTACTTAAGTTATGTTGGAACTTATTTATGTTATGTTGGAAATTGACATAAAAGTATCATGTTAAACTTTTTTTTTTTTTTTGGATTTTGAATTTAGATTATATTTTCGATTTCAATTTATTTGCTTTAGTGCTATTCACTTGTTGTTTTACAATGCATGTTGTTCATTTTCTACCTACAAATGATAAACTAGTTTTTTGTCAAACATTTGAATAATGTTCACGACAATATAGGTACAAATATTAATCTTTTTTCAAACATTCAGCCGATGATGTTCTTAGGAAATGCGTGCTTTTAATCTTTATAATTGATTAAATTATAACATTATTAATTTGAAAAATATATAAAAAAATATTTACAATATCATTTACATATGTGATTATTAACTAATATATTATTAATAAAGGCACATATTTTGTCACGTATTCATATTTATATTTAAACTAATCTAACTATGTAATTACACATGTCAATCAAACAGACAGGTCATCGTAATTACTAAATAGTGTAATTACTAGGCTCAGTAATTACTACCCTAGTAATTACACCAATTCCAATTACCAGACGGCTTTCCAAACAGACTCTTAATGACGATTTGCAGTCTTATTGCCGAAACAAAGGCCTCCACGAAACGCATCTCTAATTCTTTTTAGTTTGGGCTTAACACTCATGAAACAATCAATCTCCATGATGGGGTGCTTAAATCTGCAACAACTCCGATTCTGTCAACTTATCAAGTCCAATTCTTTTAAGGGAAAAGGGCCTTATTTACCCCTCTACTATTGAAATAGTCCACATTTACCCCGTTATACTTTCGGCACAAATTGCATCTCTTCCTTGGATGTGGGACACCGTTACATAAGTAGTAATATTTGCCCCTACCCGTTTTTATCTTAGCCATAACTTGCAGTCCACTGTGGCAATTGTAATATTTTTTTAAGGGAAAAGGGCCTGATTTACCCCCTCTACTATTGAAAATAGTCCACATTTACCCCCCGTTATACTTTCGGCACAAATTTACCCCTACCGTTACCAATAATAATTACCAACTAATGTAAACTTATCACAAACACAAATTCACGAGAATTCAATAGTTTTTTTTATTAAACTTATATTTTTAATTAAAAAAAATCATTGAATAACTAACTTTTTCATCTAGAGTATTTATTCAACGGAAAAGGCTCATAAATTTTGTGTGGAAACTTAAAAATTAAAAATTAAATTTTTTTAACGAATTAAAAATTAAAAATTAAAAAATTAAAAAATATGAACGAAACTGATTTTTTTTTTTTTTGCATTTCGTGAATAAAAAAACGAAATAGGATAAAAAAAAAATTAAATTTCGTTCATATAAAAACGAAATTGGAAAAATATATATATATATATATATATATATATATATATATATATATATATTTTTTTTTTTTTTATTTCGTTGGTATATATATTTTCCAATTTCGTTTTTATATGAACAAAATTAATTTTTTTTTATCCTATTTCGTTTTTTAATACACGAAATCGATAAAAAAAAAAAAATTATAATTTCCTATTTCGTTTTTTTATTCACGAAATGCAAAAAAAAAAAAACAAAAAAAAATATTTCGTTGATTAATTCACTAAATGCAAAAAAAAAAAAAAAATTAGTTTCGTTCATATTTTTTAATTTTTAAATTAAATAATATATGTGTCCAATCACAAAATGCCATTTGGCTTTTTAAAAGAGTGAATTTTAACTTGTTAGTTTGAGGGGTATATTTGAGCCAAAAACAAACCTTAAGGGTATTTTTAGATCAAAAAGTAGAAGGAGGGTATTTATGAGTCTTTTTCAATAGGTTAAGGGTATTTATGAGCCTTTTCCGTTTATTCAATGATTTTTTTAATTAAAAATATAAGTTTAATAAAAAAATTATTGAATTCTCGTGAATTTGTGTTTGTGATAAGTTTGCATTAGTTGGTAATTATTATTGGTAAACGGTGGGGGGTAAATTTGTGTATTGGATCAAAAAGTATAACGGGGGGGTAAATGTGGACTATTTTCAATAGTAGAGGGAATAATTTTTAAATCGTGCCCTTTTCCCTTAAAAAAATATTACAATTGCCACAGTGGACTGGTGTTAAAAATAGGGGCAAATATTGCTACTTAGGTAACGGTAGGGGCAAATTTGTGTCAAAAGTATAACGGGGGGTAAATATGAACTATTTTCAATAGTAGAGGGGTAAATCAGGCCCTTTTCCCTTCTTTTAATTTTCTCGCACTTTTTCTTTTTGATGAGTTGAATAAAAGACCACCCAGATTTTAGAATTCATTCTTTCTTTTTGTAAGCGTTATTCTTACGGAGATAAAGAGACAGGAAAAAGGGGTTACGGAAATATAGCATAGATCAAAACAATGAAAAACTTGACATACGTAGTTACGTATGTGTAAATAGAGTGCTGGTATGGCACCTCTAAAATCATATTTATCTTTCTGAAATTTTTTCCCTTTTTCCTTCTAATTTTATATTTATGTGCTTTGTAAAAATAAACAATCGCTTCTTTTAATTTTTATCAATGTCCCGTGAAAAGTTCGCTTCTTCAGTCCCGCTGAATTTCCTTCTTGCTCTTTCTTAGCGACGAATTGTAGTATATTGGCGGGAAAGAATGTGTCTTTTCTTTTTCTTAGTTTGGCTTTAACACTCATGAAACAATCAATCTCCATGATCAGGTGCAACAACTTCTGGTTCTCTCTTTTCAAATCGCTTTCTCAGGTAAGTCCCCAGTTCTCTTATTCTTCTCGCACTTTTTCTTTTTGTTGAGCTGATTCAAAGATTTCATTCTTTCTTTCTGTTAGCATTGCATGTGTCTAGAACGATGTATTTACAACATTTTATAAGTAGCTGCTAATCAGTTTTATTTTTTATTGATGTTGAGTGAGGACCGGATATGGATGTTAGTTGGACAATGGTATCTAGAATCTATAGATCCTTAACGTTTCTGGCCTTAGTTGTACTCTGATGAACTATTGTGTTTCTTTTTATGAAAATAGAAAACTTTCTATGTTCGACAGATTGTTTGAACAAAACCCTTTATCCTTGGTTCGTTTTTTGAGTTCATAATGATCAAATTGTAGTTTTTTTTTTTTTAAAAAAAAAAACATGTCATTTGCTCATTTTATTTGGTCTTGCCTTTTCTTTTAATTTCAAGTCTAATTTAGTATTTTTCATGAGATTACAAAAGTTGTTGATTTACTGTTCTTAAAACAGTATCATTTGCCTGTCTTTTTCTTTATGGTACTCCCATTTGTCAGACTTTGCTTCAAGAACTGCATCAATGATTGATAAATTGTTGTAGTATTACTTTTTTTGACTTCTCATGCAGGTCTCTTGATTATACTTATTATTAATGTTGGAACTGATTCATGATTATAGGTGATTCAATATTCTGTTATTTTATTCCATGTTGTAAGAAAATGAGGGTACTATTGAAGTTGAGGTTGAGGAGAACTTATTATCAGTCGACGAGCCTAAGGTATCATAGAAATTTATTATTGCAAGCTGCCAAAATTGTTGGCATGAATTTTTGTTTGAACGTGCTCTTTTCACTTCCTAATTTATTGGGTCTAAGTTGAGTTAGTTGACTTATAATTTTAAGAATCTGATCATATTCTGGTTTCAAAAGTATACTACATAGACTGAGTTTTGATTTTTCGTGTAAAAAACTTTTTTCCTTCTCTCCTAATTTCAGTTTGGGCAGAAGTAGTTGACTTTTTCCTGTCTACCGGGGAAGTGCTACGGCAGTTCTGGCCTGACCATGATTTAAGTATACATTAGTTGAATGTTTGAGTTAGGTTTTCTGAAGGTTTATTGCATCGAAGTTGTGGTTGTCCTTTCTTATTATGGAGTTTTTTATGGTTGGCAGAAGCAGTCTGGTCGGAATACTGTCCAAGGGCAAGTGTTCTTTAACTTATGCATTCATATCATTAATGGAGTTATTTATACACTATGGTCTTTCATGTCGTAGCTAATCTTGAGCAGATGATAGTTTTGAGTTTAACATTCTTTTAGCAACATGATACTCATAGTTAATTTACAATATTGCATTGTAATTTCTATGTTAAAGTCGCACGATTCCTGATGACATCTCGAATCAAAATTGTATATCTTGTAGTTTACTTTTTTTTTTTTTTTTCATTCATTTGGTTATCTCATGGGAAACAGAGATGTTATACTCCTCATCTTAAGTTGAGTTTCAAACTACATTCTTAAGGCACTTCTCTATTGGAGCTCCGAAGGAATTTTTAATGATAAGAAAAACAAGATTATGAAAGTCGGTGTTCCTCAAAGAAGACATGTTAGAAAATACTTACCCTCAAAGAATAAATAATTGACTTTTTAGACATTGATAAAGCCGCCTGGTAGATCATTTGCCCTTTGGCACAAGATTTTTGTCAAATGTTTTGTCTATTGGAGCTTAAAATTTCCTACGCCTAGCAACATTTCAATGCAGATATTTTTGTTTTAGAGTTCGAAATCATAACATTAGTTTCATGCAATGCCCCTCACAATGATGAGAGTCAACATTTGAGTTGATGGTTGTTTTACTTATCAAGTTTATGACAAAACTATTTATTTGTTAGTTCGATGAGGTTGTGGTTGACTTATATGCAGTTTAGCAGATAATTATTTTTATTGTGAAGAACTCAAGAATTGCACTGAGAAGAAAACAGAGAGTAGCTCTGAAATAGAAACAAAAGTAAAGCTTGAGAAGAAGAAGATAGAAGGCCCGCTGAAGTAGAGGAAAATATTGAGTTGCCACCGGAAGATTGATCTTTTTACGGAGTGATCTTAATTGTAAGATCTTCTCTTTTCTCATTATTCTGCTTATTATTGAATAATTCCTAACTTAGTGTTTTTCATTCCTTCCATTTATTTTCTCTGATTCGTCCGACATTGTGATGTATATCTATATAGGTTTTTTGGCTTGATTTTTCTATGAAAGTTGGAGCTAGATTTAATGGTCAGATGTAGTTTTCAAGGTTATGTAAGTTGTAACTTGACCTTGTGAGTACAAGGGATATAAGATGTGGAATTTAAGTCTAAGTTGCATTTTGAGATTGTTTCTTTGGTGCGTTTAAAAGTTATCTCAGGACAATTCATTTTTAAAATCATATTTCTTAATTTAAGGCTGCTTATTGGACTATTGGTCATTGTTGAGCAAAAAGAAAGGTTCTTCCCTACTACATGTAATACACACTTTAATTGGTTTGGGGAAAGCCATGTTTTAATTTTCTTTTACAAGCGCGCGAAGCGCGGACAATTACACTAATTTTTATATATATATATGTTATCTCAGGACAATTCATTTTTAAAATCGTATTTCTTAATTTAAGGCTACTTATTGGATTATTGGTCATTGTTGAGCAAAAAGAAAGTGTTCTTCCCTACTACATGTAATACATACTTTAATTGGTTTGGGGAAAGCCATGTTTTAATTTTCTTTTACAACCGCGCAAAGCGCGAGCAATTACACTAGTTTTATATATATATACACTTTTACTTTCAAATTTAACATTAGCCTGGTTAAAAGACTTACCTTTGTCAATTGGTTGTTTTATCCGAGATCGTTATCTTACGTATGATATGGTATAAAAATGGCACCAAATCTGTGGTACGATAATCTGCTTATTACTTATGCCGAAAATATAAATACCCACTAAATTATGTTGGAATGGTAATATTGAAATTAGATAATTTTTGGACAAGAATTAAGATTTAAGATTTAAGATTTAGCTATTAGCGAATAAGGGGAGAAGTGGTCCAATTTTTAAACTGATACCAAAAGATAACGGATGGCAGAACTGCTCAATTTTCGATAATTAAAGGATTATTTTGGCCTTTTCCGATTTACACATGTAAATTTTTTAACTTACACAGTTACTTTTAGAGTTAGGACTAAAACGACCAATTTTCGTATGCATTAAGGATTATTGTTGTTAATTGATATATCATATCATCGTATCATCATACTTTAGTAAAAGTGGGAACATCTAAAGTGAAAAGTTGAATTACCATAGTGCCCATCAAAAGTTAAATGTCTTTTTTATCCTACAAGCAAAAATTGTTATAACAATATTTTTGTACAAAGATGGAATTACACATTCTAATAATAAAATAATAAGAAAATAAAAATCAGCATATTAAAGTAGGCAATGTTTACCCCGAATTTAGGTAATCAATTGAATTTGTAAATGAGGTATAGGATATGTGGATAAACTTTAATCTATTTTTGGTTTATGTGGAATATATAAATGGACTTGTGTGCAATGGTATGTATATATGAATATATGCGTTAATAACTTGAATAAATACGTTACTATGGATGATTAAGTTAATGGTGTTAGAAGAGTAAGCTAAGACAACAATATTCCACTGATTTGGGCCAAAAGGAGAAATGATATTTTGATTTGCTATTACAATGCTCTAGATCTCAAAAAGCTCACCCTTAAAAGTAGGGAAATGCCCCCTATTTATAGTTTTGCCTTATGGGTCTTGCATACATCATCAGGCCTTTTTGGAATAAAAGAAACCCTAAAAGGATATGGTTGGTCCGTACGGTCGACACCGTATTTATCGCCAAGATAACATGACGTAACCGGTCTTGACGACGCGTGGCAACTTTGCAATTAGTTAACTGGACCAACGACCACGGCTAATTTGGATATGAAGAAACCGGACTAACGGTCACGATCAATTCGGTCATGGAAAAATCGGACTAATGCCGATGCATTGTTTGATCCGAAAATACCGGACCACACATTCACTCCACTTTTCTCGGATCAACTGCATCTGGTGCAATCCCACCGGTTTAAAGGAACGATTTCGTACTCGTGCTTGTTTTCTCTTATCCCTGGTCCCCGGTCTCACGCTCTTGCTTTCATCCGGTTTCGGTATAGCGATATTCCACCACACTTTGGGACCAGCGAGTTTACCGGAGTAACGGGAAGTGGATGAGTCACAAAACCGGCAGTTCCATAAGCCCGTTCTTATCTTTTCGTTTTGGCGGGAACAGTTATGTCACGTCTCTTTGCCATCAGCTGCGTGTCACATCCCGAACGGCTGCCTTCGGTAACCGCCGTAACGCACGTCGTTTCAAATCACGTCTCATTAATTATGGGACACGTGTCATCCCCCGGTTGGCCGGCCTCTGTAACCGCTACGGTTTCCTATGCCTATATAAGGCGTTTATCCTTTCATTCCTTTATTTTACTTCTTCACTTTCTTATTCCTCACTCCTGATCATCTTCATCTCGTATTTTTTTTTTTTTTGGTTTCAACCGTTTTCATTCCTCAACTTGCTGCTTATATTGGTTGTAAGAAAACCAACTTTGCCAACTTTCTCATTTGTTGTTTTCCGATTGAAAGTGTTGCTTTGTTTCTTCTCTCACTTTGCCATTTTGAATTTTTTCAACTGCTTCTTCACTCATATTTTTTTTTAAACTTGTTTCTTCTCCCTTTTCGAATTCACCAAACTCCTTTTCCACATCTTCCAAATGTCTGCCAATACCGAAACTACCTCCCAGGATGTTCCCTTGATTTCTTCTCAAGGAGCCGAGCCAGTTTCACAACCCAAGGGAAAAAACGTCGTTGAGCCCACCGCTTTGGACATAGTACCGTCCAAACCTAACTACAACAAAGAATTTGAAGTCGAGAAGCCTTCTTCAGTTGCGGATAGAGGGTTCGATGTAAGACGATATCCCTCGTCCATTACCGAGGATAAGCTTGACTAGGTCCAGGCCGATTGCGGATGGGACAACCGTCCGGTTCAAGTGTTTGCCCCCGGGCCCGACGAATCTATCACCGATCACAAGGAAGGCTTCTTGTACGTTTATATCTATCCCTTTACACTCAAGCTCGACTCCCCAATTGACCCGGTTATTTTGGATAGGTGCCGGACATACAACGTGACCTTGGCCCAAATTGGTCCAATAACTGGGAGGACCGTGGCCTCCCGCGTTATCCAATAACCGTGTAAAAAAAAGGAATTTACGATGGCATATTTCATCCATTTATATTCCCCGAGGCTATTCCGAGGGGGCGTGATAAAGCTTGCCAAGCGAGGTCGGAACCCGATCTTTTCGAAGATGGATGAAGATAGAGACTGAGGTTGGTTGGAGCGCTTCATCCGGGTGAGGATCGCGGACATTATTCCGGCCGATTATATGCCCTTCCCGGAGGTGTGGAATGATAACCGTAAGTTTCTTAGTTCTCCCTTCGATAATTAATCTTGAATGCTTTGTTGAACACTTGTATTCACACTTTTCCCCCCCTCTTTATATCAGCCATGGCATGGATACCTCCGGCTGTCCGGAACATGAATGAATGGGTTGAAGCACTCCTCGGTCAACACACCCATGAAGAACTGACATGGGGATCCTGTCACGTGGCCGATGGGTCACCCAAAACCACGGTAATATTCTGTTTGATTTGGAACACATTATGTCTTCTATCTTCTCCTTTCCCTTTTATAACCTCTCCGCTATTCAAGTTTACCCAAATGCTCGGTGGAGCCGAGACTGGAGACAACGACGGCCAAGATCGCGCCGGCATCGAATTTGATTCAGCAGGGACATCTCGTCTTATTGTTGCTGCCAACAAAAGGCGGAGAGAGCCCTCGGACAAAGGGCAAAAATCGAAGAAGAGGGCAAGGAGAGTCGCTCGGGGTCTAAGGGATGAAGTAGAGCCCGATATCCTTATTCGGATGGTCAATACGAGCTCCTTCGCAGCCCCCGTTTCGGAAGAAGAAACTACCGTTCCGGTCTCGCCCATAACCGAGAGAGGGAATTCCATCCCGCCCTCGCACACAGGTGGGGAAGAAGTTCTTTTTCCGACTCCACTGCAATCTATTGATTTTATCGATATTTCAGGTGATGGCTCGCCTGAAATGGCACCCTTGGTGACGAGGCCTAGAAGATCCGGGCCATCTTTAGGTATCGACGCCGAACGAAGAGCAAAGTCGGCCCCAGATTCCGAGGCTCCAATGAATACCGGCCCACTGCCCGGTGGTGAACAAGCTACCACATCCGAGGCACCTGCTAATACCGAGGCTGCTGTTCCGGCTTCTCCTACTCCTGCTGCGAGGTCGGAAAACCTTGATGACATGTTCTCGGATACTCCTCCAGCAACCGAAGAAGCTGCCGGTTTCGGGCATCTCCAAAACCCTCGAGTCACGAGGGCAGCCAGCCGGGCCACCGAAATCGGTTCAAGGGATAGCCTAGTTCGTGTCTTCCTTGCCCCGAGCGTGGAATCGAGAAGGACAAGATCGGCCATGGTTACCGTCCCCGAGGACTGTAGTTTCTTGTCCCGTCCTGTGGGAGTAGCAAGCTATCTGAGGCCCCTCGTTTCGGACTCAGACAAGAGAAAAATGGCCGGAGTCCCCTGGCAGAGTCTCATTAATGAGGGCATGCACGCGGGCAACCGGGTAAGCTTATTACCCAACCTTTACATAATTCAATATGAACCCTAGCTCCGGCTTTATCCGATTTTAACTTTATTTGTTCTCTCTACAGAGTGTTGTGCTTGTTAACGAGGCATTTATCCGAGCCCAGCAAGAAGTTGACGATTTAAAGGGCCAGCTGGATGCCCAAGGTCGTGAAACGGAGAAATATCAGCACCTTTTGCAAGAAAAGGAAGATCAGTTGCGCCGGGCCGTTGCCCTTTCCAACCTTCAACCCGAGCTCGAAGCGGCGAAAGCTGAAAACCTCCGTTTAAAGGCCGAGTTGGCCGGGATAGTTGAAAATATCCGGCTCCTGGAAGCGGATAAGGCCGGCCTTAGCCAAGACAATGCCCGTCTTTCTTCGAGGCTTGGTGAACTCGAGGCCACTCTCCCTCAACTCCAAAGTGAGCTTGATTCGGTCAAGACTGATGCCGTGCACATGGCAGAGAGGCATCGGCTGCTTGAATCCAAGAATGCTAAGGACAAGGAGAAGTTGAGAGTAGTTGAGCGGAAAGCCGAGGATAGGGCCCGGATTTGTGATGATCTCAAGAACAAATTCAAAGAGGCAGCCGAGGTTAATGACATTCTTAAAGCCGAGCTTGAGTCGGCTACTCAAGTTCAAAATATTCTCGATGAAGAAAGGTCGGAATTAGTGCCTAATTTGGCCAAGGCTGAGGCCGACTTGGAAGAGTCTCTTAGGAATGTGGAGGCTGTCGAGGCTCACACCACAATTGCGGTTGCATATGAAAAGTGGAAGCCCCGGAGGGCCACCCTCGAACAGGCTCAACAAGGGTTTGGGGACCTCCCGGCTCTTATACTCAAAGCCAAAACAATCGAGGAGGAGGCTAAGAAAGCCCTTGACACCGAGTCTGAGGATTCTGAGAAAACGGTATCCGAGCACTCCGGCTCCAGCTGCACCGGGTAGACCAGGGCCTGCATTAGCCTTTATTTTGTTGCCTTTTTGGCTTGTTTTTATTTTTTAACATTGTAGAAGTTTCGGATGTAAAAATCCTTCGTATATGGAATGACTCTCTTTATTCCTTTATCCGGATGCTTGTTATGACTTTTGCCTTATCGCTTATCCGTTAAAGAGCAAATCAAAGGCTCGGAGCTATTTTTTTTCGGCTTGTGCCTATGTGTTGGCTTTTCTTTTCGTTCGATACATTTTTATCCGAGGATTTGATTGAATGATTTGCCCATGGGTCTTATTTATGCTTTGTGAATTCAAACGTCTCCAAATCACGTTAGGCATTTTAGAGCCAATGTTTTTCTGCCTTGTCAAATTTTGGTATAGCAGTCCCCCATTCGAGGGTGTTACAAGATTTTGGCTTGGTTTAATGCGACCTTGATGCCTTTGTCGAGTTTCGACTACAGTCCCCGATGTAGGGTATTTAGGTAAAATGATGCCGAATTTCGGTGGTAATCATCGGGGTAGGCTATTTAACAAGAAGATACATTCGAAATGAATTTTTAATAATCTTTATATTGCAAGTATTTGCATGTACATGATATGAAGATTCCGTCAGTTTCCTTCTGTTTTTGTCGTAGCAAGTACTAAGTGGACACGATTCATTCTGATCGTTTTGTCCTTATATCGAAACCTAATACAGAAGGTCCGGCTTTGGGCGAAGATGGGAAATACAAAATCTTGCAAGTATTTTTCCGGGTTAGCCCCTAACAACGTTCATCTGCTTTGTTGAGCTTCTCCATTTTCTGCTAACCGAGTAAGCCTCGATGTGGGTATAGTAGTCCCCTAGTGCTTGTCAGAAATTGCATGATACGGTAAGTACTATCAAGTCCCCACTCGTAGGGTGTGACCCTTAGTTTTCGGACACTTGTCCTTGCTTTTATCAAGTAACACGTTGTGCTTGTTGCCTCGTTAAAAACCTTATCGGAAAACCCAAATTGGGACAAAACCGTACTAAGGAAAAGAGTGCAACACGTGTTTTCAGACCTAACATCTAACTCCATCCGGTACTCGAACTTTTGCAAAAAAGATAGATTAGCAAAATATAAGCACAAGGGCAGGTGTCCATACCTTAGCAGTAGTATCTCTTCAAATGTGCCACATTCCAGTTATTGCGCAACCTTTGTCTGTCCATGGTGTTGACACCCGATTTTTTCCCGCCCTTTTTCTGAAATTTTTATTTGCGAATAATTATGTATACTTCACCGCAATTATTTGCTTTCTATTAATATGGTCGTTTTCCACTATCCAACTATAGTCATCGTCTATTACCGTTATTATTATTATTATTATTACTATTATAATAATAATAATAATTATTATTATTAATATTATTATTATTATTATTATTATTGTTATTATTATTATTATTATTATTATTATTATTATTATTTTATCATGCTGCGAGCACTTATTATTATAATCGCCATCTTATTATTATTATTATTACTATTATTATGGTTATTATCATTAATATTATTTATTATTGTTATTATTATTATTATTATTATTTTTCATCATACTGCGAGCACCTAATATTATAATCGCGATGGTCGCTTTTAACATTTCTATTTACCGTCTTATGCAAAACGCGTCGCATTTATTTTATATAATTAGACAATAGCATTTAATTACTTTTAAACCTTATAAATATTCTTTGCACAACTATTATGATATCGTATAGTTTTCACTGCCATATAATTACTAGTAATTACACTTTGCATTGCATAATTTATTCACTTAAGCACTTGTTAGTATATAATTTATTAAGGGATGCTCAAATCAAATTTAAAGCCCATGAAATTAGAGAAATCAGCCCACGTTTTACATGAAGCCCGACTAGGCTGCGACCGGCCCGTTCTTTATTTCGGTCCGTTGGGTCTTCGGCACATATGCGACCACGCCGTTCTCGTCTTCTTCCTCCCTTTCCACTTCCATGAAAACCATTTCTCTTGTGTGATGTTCGGTAGGTTTTGTCACGCCATTTTGGGCAAATCTTGTACGTTTTTCGTATCCCAATCTCGGGGTAGAAACGTTTCTTTCTCTCCTATCTTCGACGATTTTTAGTCAACACAAAGAGCCAAAACGATTCTGAAATTTCAGAGAAAAATCGACTTTTCAGGGCTGAGATTTGATTTCAAACAGCCTTTTGATTCTCGTTTTGGAGTCACAAACTTTGAAATCCGAAACCCTAATCTTAGGCTATAAATACCAAAGTTTGAGAACCATTTTGAAGTAAGGTGGGAACGGCTACAATCGGATCAAAAAAAAAAAAAAGAGTAAAATATAGTCAGGAAATTACTCTACTCTCATTTTTCTGATTTGAAACTGGGTTAAGTCAAGTAGATTCGGGTTCGTCGCATTCGAGTATAGATCCGAGACCTGAAGCTCTAGTTCACTCCACCCACAAAAGAAAGGACTTGATTGCTTCAGTTTCCTCCCTTGTCCTGTTTGCATTGGTGTGTGAATTTGAAATGATCATTGGTGCATTATGTGTATATCATTGTCCATGTATGTGATTTCCTTCTTTTGATTAGCCTGCCTGGGAAATATACGTGTAAGTATACCCTTACCCTTTATTGGACCTCAATCATCTGCCGCACTCTCATTTCCCATCTCAGTTCTTTCCTGTATTTAACAGTTAGCCTTAAAATTTTTTGAAAATATTTCATACCTGAAGTGATTGGTTTCTTCCTTAGTTCCCTTTTGGTTCTTAAAGTTTTTATTTTTTTTCTAACTTGGCTCATGTGTTCCCTTTCTAGAAAAAAAGAAAACCAATTCTAAGATAAATGATCATATAAATGTATTACCCAGGAAAGTTTAGGTACTGAATTAGTTCATCAGGTGTGTGGTTAAGGCTCTTTTTTCTTTGATTCAAACTTCAAAAAGCTGTTTGCCTTAAACTAAATAATGAAGTACTCTGGGTAAAAAAAAAAAAAAAAGAAAGAGACTCTTGGTGCTCATTTTCTATTTTTTCCATGTTCTTCTCTTTGTTGCTGAATGTTATAATCGTGTTCACTTTAGTGTACTTTGATTTCTGTCATTATTTATGATAGTATGATTCGAGTTGAACTTTGGGGAACTAGACATATCTTGATATAACTTTGAGTACTCGACAGATCTTTTGACTAGTTTAAGAAGGACAATGAGTTGATCGTTGCTTTAGAGATGAATGTTGGTTGTTCCATTTTTTTTTCCTTTCAAATGATTTCAAATGGCTACTTTCTTCAAAGGATTAAAACTGGACAGATTCATGTAGATGATTAAGTGCAGGAACTAAAAGTCTATTTCCCTCTTTAAGTTGAAACTTGTCATGCTTGATAATCATTTGGTTCTAAAAAAAAAAAAAGAAAACTAAAGGATAGTTGTGTACTTCGAGTTCTAAAAGACCAAAACAATCGGTTAAGTTTTAAATTTCAGCTTTGCTGCTCGCTGCTTCCTTTAAATCGGATGCCTAAGTTATGAAATCCTTTAGCCCTGGTCAAGATGCTTTGTTGACATGGGAAAGTGAAACTTTTTTTTGATGTATACAATTAGTGTTTGAATTTGACTTTCTTCACTGTGGATATGACCATGTGAATGTCTTCAAAATGTTTGTGAAGATTTCCTTCTTGCTATGCCTCTTCTTAAAGCATTTGAGTTGTCACGTGTTGAATCTTGTGCTAATCTTTATCTCTTTTCTTTTTTACATGTACACTTCGGAGCAAAATGGAGTCCTCATAAAGACTCTCACCACCTGAGCAGTCTCATTTTGAGATTAAGCCGTCACTAGACCTCACACGTGCATCTCCGTTTCATTCACTTCTCTCGCTCTCTCGAGCACATCCGAATAGAAACAAAAGGGAAATCGGGAGTCCGCATTTGCTTCTTCATCAACTCTTCTCGGCTCTTGAAATGTCTGAACCAAAGCAAAAAAAAAAAAAAAAGAAGAGGAGAATGATTGCTGCATTTTATTTCTTCTTCTTATGGTTATTCGTTTTGCTTTTCTTAATTTGTGATTGTTTACCTTGTTTATCTAGGAGTATTAGGCTTAGAGGTTATAACACTTTAGTTTTAGAAAGGGGGTAATTGGGACATCACGCTAGTGAAGTTTTAAAAGTAGTAATGCTTTCTTCAGTACATTAATTGAGTTCACCCTCTAAATTTCGACTTTAAATTTCTGGTATAATTTTAAAAGAATTACAAATCAGCTGGGAATGTATTTTTATGGAAGCGGAGAATAGGTTTTGTCTCGGCCTTAGTTCATGTCCGCAAACATGAAATTTGAAACCTCTTCTGAGTAAAATAGCTTGAAGATGTAGTAAAGTAATTTTCAAACTAAACTTGATTTTTAAGTAAAATTAGTCATATGTATCATTTCATTTGCAATTTAGTATTTTTGACTATTGCATTTTAAATCTTAAGTTATTCATGGCACTCCCTTCTTATTTTCTAAAACTAATCTCAGTATTTTTTTTTTCCAGTTTCCGTACTTTTTTTAGTTTCGGTTTTCAAATAAAATGTCTTCAAACATTTTAAACTCATGGCTAAGTAGGCAGCAAATCTTCTTTAAATTTAATCCACTTTTCAAGTTTGACAAGAATACATATATTATTTCGTTTGCAGTTTAGCACTCTTCAATTGTGCACTTTTGATCACTACATTTTAAGTCTTGGGTTAGTTCATCACAACACTTTTTTTTTTTCATTTTCTACACTATTTTGGCGCTAAATTATAATAAGTATTCATAATCTTTTTAGTTAATTTATATCACTAATTAACCTAAGTTTAACCGGTTAACCATTCTTAATGGATCTTAAAAGATGCCTAACCCCTTCCCTTTAGGATAATTAGAACCCTTACCTAGAATTTATTAGGTTCGTAAGACCTTAAAAATGGAGTTTAGTTAAGCAATATTTAGTTAATAATCAGGTGTCCTAATTCACCATTAAAACAAATTAGGTGGCGACTCCTTAAATAAAATAATATAGGAATCACCAATATGTTGTACTCTGCTTTGACCCGGTCTAAATGGGGTATAACACATGGATTCCAGCTGATACGACCCTTTACCCGTTATTTCGGTTATCTTGTACGGCCCTTCCCAGATTCGGACCCAACTTACCATCGTTGGGATTCTTGGTGTTTAAAGTAACTTTCGAAGCACCAAGTCACACTCGGAAATGTCAAAAATTGGCCCTCGGTTGTAGTACCTTTCCATTCTGTTTTTAGGTGCGATTCGAACCTGATGCATTTTTTCGCGAAGTTCATCGCGAGGTCGAGTTTTATGGCCATGGCCTCCTCGTTTGATTCACCGGTGGCATATCGAGCCGGAGACTCGGTTCGCCCGACTTCATGGGGATGAGGGCTTCGGCCGTAGACTAACGAAAGGTGTTCTCCGTGCTTGATTTCTTTGTGGTTACGCAAGGCCACTGATACCTCGAGAGCACCTCCTCGGTGATGCTACGATGTTTCGAGTCTTTTCCTTAGATTTTGAATTATTATTTTATTTGTGGATTTTGTCCGTTTGCACTCGGGTGATATGGAGTTGATACAATTTTCTTGATCTTGACCCGCCGAGGAAATCATTGACTTTGCCGCCAACGAATCGAGGACCGTTATCACAAGTTATCTCGGCGGGATGCGAAACGACGGATAATGTGGTCCCATACGAAGTCAATAACTCCTTTTCCTAATCTTTCGAAGGCACTGCGCTTCAACCTATTTAGAGAAATAGTCAATCATAAACAAAATAAAACGGGCCTTACCTCGGTGCCGCGCGACGGTGGACAACAATGTCCGTTCCCGCCTTCATGAAGGGCCAGGTGACATCACCGAGTGTAGCAACTCCCCGGTTGGTGAATCATTGGGGCATGTCTTTGACACCATCACGTTTTTCGGACAAAATTCTTGAATCTTCCTCCGTCCGGTTCGATAATAACGAGCTCGATAATTTTCGGACTAATGCTTATATGGAGTGATTTCGCGGGTCCCCTCGTGGACTTCTCTCATAACATACTCGGTTTCTCTCGGGACCCAAACATTTGGCCAAGGCCCGAAGAAAGACCATCGATACAATTGGCCATCACTAAGCGAGAATCGTCTTGCTTTCGTCCTCGGTGATTCTTTTGGGTCACTCGGGAGCTTTCCTCCTGCAAAGTAGTTGACGTACTTGCCGCGCCCAATCCCATGTTAGACCATCGTGTTTATTTCGGCGTAATAGGTTTTCTATCGCCGAGTTCATTGCTTGTACCATGGTGCCTGGGGTTAATTTCTTCCCATCGAAGAGCCCAATTGCCAATGCATCGGCTTATTTCTGCTGCTCCCAGGTACATCTTTGCATGGTCCATTCTTTAAACCGGTGTAGTATCACTTGGATTTTTTCCAAATACCTTTGCATCCGTTCGTCCTTAACTTCGAAGACGCCATTCACCTAGTTAACGACCAAGAGAGAGTCGCATTTTGCTTCGATTATTTCAGCCCCCATACTCCGAGCTAATTCCAAACCTGCAATCATAGCCTCATACTCGGCTTCATTGTTAGTCAATTTAATAGTTCTAATGGATTGTCGAATGGCATCCCCGGCGGGAGTTCTAAGGACGATTCCTAGCCCGGAACCTTTGAGGTTCGAGGCCCCGTCCGTGTGTAACGACCAAATACCCGAAGCTTTTTTCGAGGTTAGTAGAAGTTCTTTCTCAACCTCGGGGACCATGGCCGGAGTGAAATGCATACAAAATCGGCCAAAATTTGGGACTTAATGGCCGTCCGAGGCTTATATTCGATATCATATCCGCTAATCTCTACGGCCCATTTAGTTAGTCTACCCGATAATTCTGATTTGTGCATGATGTTCTTTAGAGTATAAGTTGTCACTACACATATCGGATGACATTGAAAGTAAGGTTTGAGCTTTCTAGAAGCACTTACCAATGCAAAAGCCAATTTTTCAAGGTGGGGATAACGGGTCTCCGCGTCCCTAAAGTTACTCACGTAATATATAGGGAATTGCGTGCTGATTCTTCCGGACCAAAACACCACTTTGCCACTTCGAATACGGAGGTAGAGGAAAAGCTGCTCATCCGCCTTCAGTGTGTGCAACAGAGGCGGGCTGGACAATTATCTTTTCAATTCTTGTAAGGCCTTATGGCATTCCGATGTCCAAGCGAAGTCATTCTTCTTTAATAAGGAGAAGAAATGGTGACTCTTGTCCGAGGATCTCGATATGAACCGACTTAGCGCTGCTATCCTTCCGGTGAGCCTCTGCACTCCTTTGACATTATTTACCACCTCAGTATCCTCGATTGCTTTGATCTTGTCTGGGTTAATTTCAATCCCTCGGTTGGACACCATGAAACCCAAGAACTTTGCCCGACCGGGACAGGCACATTTCTAGGGTTAAGCTTCATGTTGTATTTACGGAGTACATCGAAGGTTTCCTGCAAATGTTTTAAATGGTCCTCTGTTTCCAGGGACTTGACAACCATGTCATCAATATAAACTTCCATTATTTTTCCTATCTGTTCTTTGAACATCCCATTAACTAGGCGTTGGTAAGTTGCACCGACATTTTTTAATCCGAAGTGCATGACATTGTAACGATAAAGTCCCGTACGGGGTAATAAAGGATGTTTTCTCTTGATCTCGGTGCATCCGAATTTGGTTATACCGGAGTAAGCGTCGAAAACTCAACATCGCATGCCGGTCGTTGCGTCGATCATTTATCGATGTGAGGCATCGAAAATGAATCCTTCGGGCATGCTTTGTTTAAATCCTTATAATCAACGCACATTTAAATTTATTACCTTTTTTCGGCACCACCACTACGTTAGCCAACCAATCGGGTATTTTACCTCCCGAATAGAGCCTATTTTCAAAAGCTTTATTACCTCATCCTTTACGAAGCATGCTTCGATCTCGCCATGGGCCTCGCTTCGCTTCACCCGGGGAAATCTCCCGTCGAGACCGAGCTTGTGAGTTGTTACTTCCGGTGGCACACCTGTCATATCTTTATGGGACCGTGCAAAGCACTCGGCATTAGCCTGAAGAAACTTAATTAACTTATTCCTAAGCTCCGAGGTTAACCCGTGCCCGGGTATACCTTTCTATCCTCGGTAGATATTCGAACAGAAGACTTGCTCCGGCCTCCTTCATTTGTAGACTTGGTTGCATCGAGTCATCGGTAAGACGAAAGATCTAGGTACTCCGAAATCATCTTCTTCATATCCCGGGTCTGACCCCTGCTGCTCCGCTGCCGAACCCATACACTTTAGTTGCTATTTAGAGTCCTTGACACTGATTGGTTCGTCCTCTTTCGCATCCGATTTTTTGGGAATGAGTGGCGCTTCCTCAACCGCGAACATCTCCCTTGAAATAGGTACATTCTCTCTCGGATGGTTTTTATCCCCTCCGATCTTTGGGAATTTCAGCAGCTGATGTAATGTCGATGGGACAATCCTTATGCTATGTATCCATGGTCTTCGATGACATAGAACACCGTCTGCTGAATGGTGCCGTCAATATTGACCGGTAAAGAAATCTCCCCCTTCGTGGTTTCACTCGCCATATTAAACCCACTGAGTATCGAGCCACAGATATGATCTGATCGAGTAGTCTCAGTTGTTCGACCACTCTCCACCGGATGATATTGGCTGAGCTACCTGGGTCAATCAAAATACGCTTAACTTGTGATTTGAAAATAAGAATAGAAATTACCAAAGCATTATTGTGCGGTTGAATGATGCCTTTTGCATCCTCGTTCTTTGAAGGAGATGGAACCTTCGAGCATGTAATCCCGGCTGCGCTTCTCACGTACGATGGAAACCTTTGTCCGTTTCATCACCGGGCCTCGGCGCATCCATACCCCAGATTATCATGTTGATTATATGTTGAGGCTCTCTGTGGTTCAGCCCGTTTGTAGGGATTATATGTTGAGGCTCTACAAAGGTTGAATGATGCCTTTTGCATCCTCGTTCTTTGAAGGAGATGGAACCTTCGAGCATGTAATCCCTGCTGCGCTTCTCACGTACGATGGAAACCTTTGTCCGTTTCATCACTGGGCCTCGAGGCGCATCCATACCCCAGATTATCATGTTGATTATATGTTGAGGCTCTACTGGTTCAGCCCGTTTGTAGGATTCCTTTTCCTTGCAATGGCTTTTAGCCCATTCACTTAGGAACTCTCGAAGGTGGCCATTTTTCAATAACCAAGCCACCTCCTCTCTCAATTGGCGACAGTCTTCGATCTCCCGTGCCCATGGGTTCCGTGGTACCCACATATCAGGTTTGGGTCCCGTTGTCTGGGATCTGATCTCGGCCATCTTACTTCTGCGATACGACCTATGGACGAGACGAGATCCGAAGTATTGATGCTGAAGTTGTACTCCGATATCCTCGGCAAGTCTTTATTGGTAGCCGAGCTCCCGGCATCACTTCTAAATGATAGTCCTCGGCTGTTCGACGGGCGCTCGGTCCATTTATCACCCCGACTGGAGAACTGACTGGGACCAACCCTCGATTTTTTTGACCGGGAGCTTGGCTTTTCTGAATGAGAGTACGGCCAATACCTTTCCCTCGATGGTCTAGACTCTGGCTCGTAATTTTTCCTCGATCTCTCAAAACTTTTGCTCATATTTACAGGTCCCGGAGGGAGCCCAAGCTGGTCATCCGCTACCCGGATCTTTGATTCATACCTGTTATGAACATCAGCCCAGGTTACAGCCTCGTATTCCAGCAAATCTCTTTTAGTTTGAACGAGGCCGTCGAGCTTCGAGGATTAAGCCCTTTGGTAAAAGCTTGCGCAGCCTATTCCTTCGGAACCGGAGGGAGCTCCATCCGTTCCCTTTGGAACCGGTTGACAAATTCACGTAATAACTCATCATCCCTTTGGGCTATATGAAAAATATCCGCCTTACGAGCCTGCACCTTTTTGGCACCGGCATGAGCTTTTATGAACGCATCCGCGAGCATTTCGAAAGAAGTGATTGAATGCTCGGGCAGAGTTTCCCCAAGCTTTTATGAACGCATCCGCCAAGTCAATGCTCCCTTCGACAGAGTTTCCCCAAACTTTTTCAACAACACGGATTCAATTTCATCCTCTTCGACATCATTGCCTTTTGTGGCACAGGTGTATGAAGACATATGTTCCTGCGGGTCCGTTGTGCTATCATATTTCTGGATATCCGGCATTTTAAACCTCTTCGGGATCAATTTCGGAGCCGCACTCGGAGGAAAAGGCCTCTGAATGTACCTCTTCGAATCCGGTCCTTTCAGAATAGGCGGAGCCCCCGGGATCTGGTCCACCCGAGAGTTATATGTTTCCACCCTCTTCTCAGTTGAGTCTACCCGCTTCGCCAATGTTTCAAGCATTCTCAGAACTTCGGTGGATGAACCAGCTCCGGACCCATTACTCTCGACCATCCGTGTTTCGTCCCTTCTGGGTTCGGCAACACCTTTCGTCCTCCGGCCGTTTCATCATTTTTGCTTTACAAGCTCGGGCTATTGCGACTCCTTGTTTGGCAATATCTGCCCTCTGTTCCTGCAACATTTCAAGAATTAAACGTAATTTAATATCATCCGGGGTATCCGGCACTTTCCGGCCTTGTGCCCGGGACAAAGTAATTGAATTGTGAGTATTTAAGGGATTGGTGGCCGGCTGGGCGGCATTCTCCTGGTTCACGGTGTTCTGTCGGTTGAGGCCCTCCCTCGAATCAACGGAGTTTGGGTCGATGGGTTCTGCTGGTAAGCCCCGTAGCCCACTGTTCTCATTTTCAGCCACAATCTCGTTGTTGTTGACGTGATCGATTGCCATTTTGCTTGCCATTTGGTCCGTTTTCACAGAGACGAACAAAGATTTTTTCAATCTTAACAGGTAAGAGATAAAAGCCAAGATCAAAGACTACTATTATCCTAGCCCCACGGTGGGCGCCAAACTGTTTACCCCGAATTTAGGTAATCAATTGAATTTGTAAATGAGGTATAGGATATGTGGATAAACTTTAATCTATTTTTGGTTTATGTGGAATATATAAATGGACTCGTGTGCAATGGTATGTATATATGAATATATGCGTTAATAACTTGAATAAATACATTACTATGGATGATTAAGTTAATGGTGTTAGAAGAGTAAGCTAAGACAACAATATTCCACTGATTCGGGCCAAAAGGAGAAATGATATTTTGATTTGCTATTACAATGCTCTAGATCTCAAAAAGCTCACCCTTAAAAGTAGGGAAATGCCCCCTATTTATAGTTTTGCCTTATGGGCCTTGCATACATCATCAGGCCTTTTTAGAATAAAAGAAACCCTAAAAGGATAAGGTTGGTCCGTACGGTCTGACACCCGTACGGTCGCCAGTACAACGTGACAGAACGGTCTTGACGAGTGGCAACTTTGCAATTAGTTAACCGGACCAACGGCCACGGCTAATTTGGATATGAAGAAACCGGACTAACGGTCACGATCAATTCGGTCATGGAAAAACCGGACTAACGCCGATGCAGTGTTTGGTCCGGAAATACCGGACCAAATAGATTCACTCCACTTTTCTCGGATCAATTGCATCTGGTGCAATCCCACCGGTTTAAAGGAACGATTTCGTACTCGTGCTTGTTTTCTCTTATCCCCGGTCCCCGGTCTCACCGGTCTTGCTTTCATCCGATTTTTACCGTATACAGGCACATTAACAGCTCTCTTCATTACTCTCAACCCAATAGCCAACCTCTTATATGCTAAACAACGTTTAGAGAAGTTAAAAAGTTGGATTGAATAATTAATGAAATTATAAATTTATTAAGCTATTGAATATTTTCACATACCATGCATGTATGTGAACATTAAAAATGCAAATACTAATGGAATTACGTGGGTAAACATAGTTTTTTGCAATCTGGAAGATTAATTACTTATTATTGTAATTGATGGTAAGTAATACTCCATAAAAGGTCATTTTAAACCTATATAATGAAGAAGCAAAATGTTAAGAACAACCCAAAGTCTCTTCTCCTTCTCCATTCTTAAACTTGCCGTCATTGTCTGGTTCCTCATACAAAGTAATCTTCTAGGACTGACCTAGAAAATACATATGAATTGTAGAGATCCAGTAATGAAGGTTGTGCGTCAAAGCTTAGGAGAACAGAAAGAGAATCGCTTAAAATGTCTTGTACGTAGGCTTTTGTAGTTGCTACCATCAACATATATAAAGATGATGAGCTTGCAATGACAGGGTCTCAAGTTTTCTCTCTAAAGTGTGTTGTTGTTTTATCATTTTCAATGAGGTAACAAGGTTTCAAGAACGTATCTATGGTGACTTAATGGTTTGGTGTTGAAAGACTGATGTTGGCAGTGTAATCTATGCGCTAATGTGACTAATGAATATTTACCTCTTCTATATATCTTCATTAATTTTTGTAGAGGTTCAACCACTACGAAACCTCATGTAATTGGAATTACTGCAGATATGACTTTCATTTAGTGAGTACAGTTGTTGTCATTCCATCATAATGCTTTGTTATATATTTGTTTGTCTTTGTACATTAATATGATTTATACATACATTAAGGAAATTGTTTTGCTTTAAAAGTTAGGTTTAGTGCAATTAATTAATTTATCGTTCTCTTCCTTTGTTGAGTTAGCTATATAGGATCGATATTCGTCATTTTTTTGAATTTTTACTTTTTTGTTATTTTGTACTATTTAACTACACAATTTTTAGTATTAGTTATGTGAATTTATAAATTTTTGTACATATTGATAAGGGGTTACGTAAACGTATAAATATATATATATATATATATATATATATATATATATATATATATATATATATATATATATATATATATATATTTATAAAGAACTAAAATATTTCAATCCCCATACATTAAGGACCATTTTTTATCATTTTTCTCGACAACCTGGGTACGATATTGCGATTTTTCATAGCTGGTATATGTGGAGGGACCCAAAACTCAATTCCCAAATCCCTAAACCCAAAATTTTGCCCCGACAAGATAACCCTTTAAATAACAATTCCCAAATCTTAAAACTCAAAAACCATTTGCCAGCTATCCAGCGCCAAACTAAAACACTTGAATATGGGGCTAAGCACGTATTCATGAGACGGGGGCATAGAAAATCAAGATGGAAAGTACAGGGATTTAAATTGTTCCAGTTTAGTGGTCCGTAGTCAAGTTTTACGGCGAGTTCTACGGACTGTAAAACAGAAATACCGTCCTTACCGTAGTTGAAGCCTCAGAAATACAGCTCTCTGTTAAATTTTTACGGTAGCTTCTACGGAACGTAAAATAGAAATACGGTCCGTAATTCGGAGCGTGCTGCTAGAGTGTCACATATGTAATAAAACCTTGGGAAAAGGGTCAAATATATCCTTCTACTTTAGTTTATTGGCTAATTTTATCCTCCAGATTAAAAGTAATCAAATATCTCTCGTTACAAAGTTAGGTAAATATCACTACCCGTTAGTTAGCAAAGTTTCAAAAATACCCCATCATTTTAACATATTTCCACATAAATAAGACTGATATTAGAATTGGGTGACATGGACGCCACAAAGCATTTAACTTGTTCTATGTGGTGCCTACGTGCCAATATTTTAAAAAACAATCTGGAAAATTGATTTTTCTAAAAACAAATCTGTTAAAAATGACTTTTATTAAAAATTTGAATTTTATTTTATTTTATAAAACCCGCTTCTTAAAAAAAATCTAGAAAATTGGATTTATTTTATTAAAAAATCTGGAAAATTGGATTTTTTTAATTAAAAAATCTGGAAAATTGGATTTAAAATCAGTTTTTCAGATTTTTTATTAATCCAGATTTAAAAAAAAAAATAGGACACTTTTTTAAAAAAATAAAAATACTTTACAGTTTTTCAGATTTTTAAAAAATCATTTTCCATATTTTTTAACTAAAATATCCAATTTTTGAGAATATATTTTTAAAAAATGGGTTTTATTAAAACAAACAAGTTTCAAATTTTTAATAAAAGCCTTTTTTTCCCCAGATTTGTCCATTTTCTAGATTGTTTTTTTAAAAAATTATCACGTAGGCACCACATAGAATAAGTTAAATGAGATGTGGCGTCCAAGTCACCCAATGACTAGATTTGCTTATGTGTTAAAAATGAGGGGTGTTTTTGAAACTTTGCTAACGGTAGGGGTATATTTGACCCTAACTTGTAATGGGAGGGGTATATTTGACTACTTTAGCTAACGGAGGACAAAGTTAGCCAATAAACTAAAGTAGAGGGGTATATTTTACCCTTTCCCTAAAACCTTTAGGGGTCGTTTGATAGATAGTCAAAATTATCTCGGGATTATAATCCCGGTACTAATTTATCCCATCTATTGGGATTATTTTATACCATCTAAAAGATGGTATAAAATAATCCCAGTATAAGTGGGATAAGAAGGTATAAGCTGGGATATCCCAGCACTAATTTTTGTACCATGTTTGGTACAAGGCATAAATTTATCTCAGGATAAATTTATACCTTCTATCAAATATGGTATAAAAATTAGTGCTGGATATCCCAACTTATACCTTCTACCAAACGACCCTTATAGACAAAATATGGGAACCAAAAAAAGTCATCACATTAAATTTTAACCGAGTTTGGACAAAGCCATCAAAGCCCTACTAGGAACCAAATCAGTTCATTCTTTCTGAAAACAGATTGCTGCAAAAATATGTCTCTCTCAGTGCTTCAAATCATGCCTATAGATGTCCGTACCGTAGGGCTATCTTTTATGAACAACTTTTAGTGAAATTCTGGATAAGTGATATATGGACTGGCAACTTCAGATGAAATACTCATTTGTGCTCATTACAAGTGCAAGGTGTAATGGGCTGTAAATCCCCACCTTTCTCTTTTAATGTAAACACTTCTGATATTCTAGCCATTGAATACCATGACGAATTTGCTTTAGACCTTAGTAAATCAAAGAATGTTTCCACCATGGAAGCAATCCAGACAGCCATTTGCTGATCATGCTTCAAATGGCTCAAGGATGGTTTGGGGTCTGCTCTTCTGAGTGGAAAAACAGCAGGGATGTTCATGATTTGGCACCAAGCTGAGCTGCTGTTCTGTGACATGCATCCCTTTTTCGTGTTTCAAGAAAGAAATTACAGCTAACTAAGAAAAATTAAAGACCAGCGATTTGAGGGACAAAAATTAAAGACCAGTCCATATGAAGGTCAATCCACGCAATTTTTTTATTTCGAAAACTTTAAAGGCATACATGAACCTTTTCCGTTTTGTCTATTAGCCCACAAAATCACTCTTGGCCGAAAATCTTTTTTTTTTTTCCCACCGGAAATAAACCACGCTACCCAATTGTCAGTCATTTCACCGGAAGATCTCTTTCTCCAACGCACAGTTTATATGGAAATCTTTATCATCTTGCCGAGGTGAATTAAGCCACAGCATGTGATTGTTTATCTAGCTTGTCAATGCTTGGTCAAATACTTCTGAATTTCATGCTGCTGACATACCATCGTTATCATATGATCATGCCACCAACCTTGAGATGTAACCAGGCTAGCAATTAAAGCTATAGCCACAAGCCCATCACTTGAATCCCATAACTCTTTCCCAAAAAGTAAGCAATGAGAGTTGTATTGGAAGCTGAAACAGCTCCAGACTTTCAGAGACAGAAAAAGAAGGAAACGAGCTCGCCTAATGAACAAATGGAGAGAATTGTTCTTGAACAGCTTCTCTCAAGAACTCAATCAACTTCTAAAACTGATAGAGAGAGAAAGAGAAGAATTATATTGAACTTTGATCTCTAAAACTATTGATTACAAAAGGGCGAGACTCAGCAATATGTTTGGGGGGGGGGGGGGTTAATTAGTTATAATCAGAGGTGAATCTAGAATTTTTAGAACATGGGTTCACCACTAAAAAAAGAAGGAAAAAATTATACAAAGTGCACAATTTAGCCTTCTTGTAGCATGTGTTCCAAAGGTAATATTATATATCAATTTTAGAAAATATATACATAAAATACCTAGTTTTACAGATTGACCATGGATTCACGAGCCCTAAATTTCGTACCTAAATTCGCCCCTGGTTATAACTATCTTCTGGACTACTCGGTTATCACTGCACATGTGCAGCTCATTTTAGGAACCGAGAAGGTTTCTACAATTGATTCACGAGAAAAACGAAGGAATTGCCTCAAATATTATCAAAGAGCATGAGGTTCGACAGCACAAGAACTAGACTTTTTTTTTGGAGGGGGCAGGGGGAGTGAATAATTTGGATTCACAATGTGTAAACCACTCTTTAACAAAACGCTCTCTTCTAAACCTACCAAGGAGTAAAACATTCTTTAACAAAAGGTTCTCTCCTTTGAAAGTTGGAACCTAAACTTCTCCTTTGGGATATGCGAGAGGGGAGTGAAATGAAATTGAAGTGTTGTCGCAAGTCTACAAAGTACTAGCCTGGATTTTATAGCTCAAGAGTTTAGGAGAAGAGGAAAGTGAACACTGCCACTAGACTTCCTCATATTGCGAGTGTAAACATAAGAATGTACACTTATGACAGCAACAATAATTCAATTACATACTAATAGGGATTAGGGACCAATTACCAATACCCTACATTCATTCTGTGATAGGAGTATTAGTTTACAGTTACATATTAGAAGCATTTTAAGCTGGACAACCAAAGAGAACCGCAACAAGGATTTAGTACTACAAATGCAACACTGTGCACATTCATACCTTCTTAGTAGCATGTTCTGTAGTTGTTTCCAGCTTATTACACGAGTAATGTATCTGTACTAAATTACCAACATCACTTCAGTACAACTATGTAGAAGAATCATTTTTCTTGCTACCCATGGCTCTTAAACCAATCTACAAACTTTCAATTTTATCTTACTGGCTACCTGTTATAACTTTCATACATCTTGAGGACTATACCAGATCTATTTAAAATGAAACTCAGGTTAATGATCTCGTCCTCAGAGGCCAGAGCATCATGAGCCAGCTTTCCTGCTTTCGGAAGCCAAGGCAGTTCTCCTCTTCCAGGTATCATTATAAGTCCCTTTCCAATTACCAAGCATATTCCCAAATAGTCATTGTCTTGTATCTTCGAAGAACGACTCCAGCATTTCCGAGGGAGAAGACAACGTTGACACACATTTGAACTGTTACAGTAATATCATACAGTGTGAACATTAGATAGCTAAACTACGAAGGTGTTTACAACAAATCACCAATTATTAAACACAGATTAATACCTTATGCTGCTTGTATTTGTCCCTTACAGCTCCCAAAGAGCTTCCTCTTCTGCTTAATTGCAAGTCGTGTAAGATAAGAACACATTCCTTTAAATCTGCTGCTCTATATCCCGAGCAATGTTGAAGGGCCGGACTCTGTAAAATGGATAGAGTTAATTCAGCGCTTCCATATTATCAATGAATTAAATCTAAGCAAACATTGAATCAAAATACTCACCCAAGGATGTGACTTTGGCTGTAATGTGAACCTTGATAGGAATATCACAGCAGCGGCTACCAAAGAAGGCACAAATTTCATGCAGTTGTAATCCAATAAACTTAACTCAGCTAGGTAGTAGCCTAGAAACTCCAACTGCAAATCAGTTTTCTGTAAAGAGCAGGAAAAATAAATCACGCAACGTTCAACAGAAACAAAGTTGAATTGAAAATCATAATGCTCATGTCATAATTGCACTTACTTTGTAATCTTCTTGGGCAATCCTAGTAAATCTTCTGAGAAATGTTTTGGTTGTGGGATTACCCATTTCAAATGTAAGGGATTGTAGCACATTAGCCTCCATGTTTACCACCTCTTTCTTTGTAAATGTATTGTCCGTAATGTAACAAAAATCCTCAACATTTGGAGGGCTAATTTCCTCATACTTCCTGATCATAATCAACATATTATATTAGATTCATAAGCAAAATTATACACATTACCAGGGGAATAAAACCAATTCTTGGCTTCGGTACTTACGCAGCAATAAGCATCGAAGAAACACCCAAAAGCTGAAGTCTTTGCCTAGGGATGACATTCAGCGATCAGAATCTGTCGATGTAGGAAACAGTAAGATACAAAGTGTCTACTAAAAGTTTGAATTCCTCTGCAACTTCCACCAGCCAGTCTACCAAAACTCCTCTCATGTTTGCTGTCACATCCTTTTGAATCTTCTCAAGGTAATCAGGCAATGGTCTTCTCTTTCTCTCAATCTGATTAAAAAAAACCAGAGTTAGTCAAAAACTCTTTCTCTCAATCTGATTAAATGCTAATTACATTAGGGGCCAATTACTATGAACAAGAATAGTACTGAATATAGTGTATAACTATTACAGGTATTAGTTATACATAGGTTGAAAACACTACCAAACAAGGGATTAAATAATACTAAAGCTAATACCATCATTATTTTCTTTAATACCTCCTACCAAACAACCCCTTACACTACTGCACACAAACCCAAACAACTTAACATGGCTGGAAATCAAGATTTTATTAATTCAACTATATTAATCACAGCCCAGTTGCCAAGATTCAATCTTTAGTGTGCCCATTTGCGAAAGTCATCCATAAGAAACCAAATGTAGCTCTATTAGGTAAGACCAATTAAATCAACTGACTTGCTAGCAACATATAACACACTTGATCTAGCGAGAATTTAGACACTTCACTTCTTAAAAATTACGTACATTTTTTAAACATATGTACATGAAATGTACCACAAATTACAAATTTAAGACTTTGCTATATATGTTTTAGCCATTCAGACTTATTCAGACTCATTAAATTGTTCTTAAAAGAAACTCATAATCTTTGAGATCTAAATAAATAAAATTAAGATCTTCATTAAGTTGCAAACAAATGAAGCCTAAGACAACACAAAAAAATTATTGAGATGAGTAAAAAAGACAAACCTCCATTTGATGAAGATAATCATATATATCAGAAACATAACCACTACACATCTGAGGGTCATCAAATTCCTTCTCCTTTTCACTAACAGACCTTTTCACCTTCCTCTTAGTAGTAGTCTGCTTACATTTGGGCTTCATTTTGTTGATACCCAAATTTGACAAATCTTGAATCTCAGCCAACACAACTCTCTTCTTGTTGGGTTGTTGTAAGTGCTTAACCATTGCTTCTGCTTCCCTTTTCTTCGCCAGCCTTGTTACTCTCACACAATTTTCTTGGCCTGCCATTTCTTGTAATTACTCTCTCTTTCTCTTCCTTTTCCTCTCTCTCTGTGTGTATAGAAGTGTAAAGAGAAAGTTGACGAAATGAAAGAGAGATGTTAGTGTATATTTATATGGCGCCATATTTTGAGTTTGGGCGCTAGCTGGGTGGCAAATGATTTTTGAGTTTTTAAGATTTGGAAATTGTTAAGGAGGTTGTCTCGTCGGGGTAAATTTTTTGGTTACTTCTTTTTTTTTTGTTTTTTCAGATTGAATTTTAAAAAGTAGTTTTGAGTTTCCCTCCATACTTTAATTATTGGGAAAAGGGTCAAAAATACCTCTCTAATTTGGAAAAGGAAATTTAAAATATCCTAAAATCTTATTTTAGGTCAAAAATACCTCTTATAAAAGTTTTCAAATATATCCATGTTTTGACGGAAATTATCATCCCCAAAATCTCGGAATCATTTTTAAACCCGCTATTTCCATCATTTAAAGCTCCAACCAACCGAATAATAACCCATAAGATCCCTTATTCTCCCAAATCCTCAAACTTCAAACCTACGTATTGGGGGAATAAGGGGATCTTATGAGTTATTATTGTTGGGGTTTAAATGATGGAGCGTGGTTTAAAATGATTTGAGTTATTTTGGTGATAATTTCCTTCAAGACAGGTATATTTGAAAACTTAAGATGAGAGGGTATTTGACCCAAAATAAGTTAGGAGATATTTTTAAATTTCTTTTCCAAAAAGTAGAGGGGTATTTTTGACCCTTTTCCCTTAATTATTTCTTCTTTTTTCCATCTTCTAATAAGCTTATTTACTCGCGCTACCCTTATAATAGAGTAAGAAAAAAGAGTACTGTTACTATTCTTCTTGCATATAATGCAGGTAACAGGGTCATCAATACATCTCTACTTTGAAAAAAAGGTTAAAAATATCTTTCATTACGAATTTGGGTCAAAAATACCCCTCCTGTTATTAAAGTTTTTAAATATACCCCTCTCTTAACAGAAATTCCCAATTCTCCCAAAATAACCAGATTTTATTTTTTAAACTCGATCCAACTAAATAATAACTCATACGATCTCCTTATTCCCCCAATTTCTCTCAAATGTATTCCACTTCTTGAGTTATTATTTAGTTGGATCGGGAGAGATATTTTTTACTCAAATTCGTAACAGGTATTCCACTTAAGAGAGGGGTATATTGAAAATTTTAATGATGAGAGGGGTATTTTTAACCCAAATTCGTAACGGATGATATTTTTAGCCCTTTTTTCAAGGTAGAGGAATATTTTTGACCCTGTTCCCTATAATGTAGGACTAGTAGTACTAATATATCTGATTGGCCGTACAATAATAAAAATTTCTGATGATCAGTGTATGCGACGTTTGTAAAAATCTATTGTAGTAGCATTATTTTTTGTTGATAGAATATATACTTTCTTACGGTTGTAAACTTAAATAATTATAAACTTATTAGCAGTAAATATACTTTTTTGGTAGATGTTTTTTCATTGAATTGAATCATTCATAATAGAATATATTGGGTATAACATAAAATACATGTTTGATTATTTTATACTAGATAAATTGGATTAACTTTTACTTTCATCACATTTAATATTAGCCTTGCCCCTCAAATTGTTCGTCTTTAATTTTTGCTCTTCGCCTAAAAACTCATAGGTTCCGGATTCGAACCCCCGCTTAGTCAAAAATTAAAAAAAAAATCGCAAGGCAAAGTTAGATTCAAACTCTACCTTAAGGTATAGTTTGAACCTTATAAGACAGAGTTTGGGCAAAAGTCGGTTTGCCTTAAGGCCTAACTTTTGCCCGAATAGGCCTAATTTTGGCAAAGTTAGGCCTTAAGGCCTAATTTTAAGCAAAAGCTTGTCTTAATGCCTAATTTTTGCCCGAATAGGCTTAATTTTGCTACAAACAGGCCTTGTGAAATTCCTTTTTTATTTTTGACTGAGTCGGGGTTCGAAGGCAGAACCTCTAGTATTAGGCGAAAGGCAAAAATTAAAGACGTTGCCTTTGAAGGAAATCGTGCAATTGTTCTTACATAGAACAATTAGTTGCACAAATAAAAGGAAACATGAATCAGCCAATTTCATTACTTACATCTACTAGCAAGCCATTTGTTTCCTCTTCTAATATGGTATTTTCAGCATTTTGATAATTCTCTTGTTAATAATCCTTTATGCCACCTTCTCCCACAGCTTCAAGTTTCATTTTTCATGGAGGGAATTACCCTCTTCTCATGCATCACCATCATCATCGTTATTGTTGTCGTTATTGCTATCATTGTTGGATGTGGCAAGAGAAATCGACTCGTTTGCTTGCCCTGCTACTTATATGGATATGTGGCATGTAATATCCAATTTTTTTATGCTTTAGCCTCTTCAGTGATCTCCTTTCTAATGGACACACATGTTGTTTTGTTTCCTATTTCAGTGTTGCTTAGCATAAGGTACAGCCTTTATGGCTATTATCACATGGTTCTTGGCCCTAGCTCATCTCGATTACTTAGGCTGAGTGCTCTGTTCGTGAAGCATGTTGAAGTAAGAGATGATGAGAAGAACGGAGTTTCCCTTTATGTGTTCTCAGAGAAACCTGAATCGAGTGTTGGAGCCAAATGGTACTCGTCAAATGTTGGATCTTACATTCACAAGGTTAGCATGAAAACAAAATCTTGTGCTTTGTCATTGTTCGTATAAAGGGTGTGTTTTCAATTCTTGATTCAACAAGGTAATTTGTATTCAGGGGTTTTCTTTGTGGCTGATCAAAGGTTCAAGAATCGGAATAAAATGGAAAGCTCAAAGCAGCATTTGGAGTCAACTTGAAGTGTCTTTAATCAAAGGTATCAAGAACTTGGTGTATATGATACGAATTGGAAAGTGGATGTACCAGCAAGTAAGTCATTTTTTCTTCAACAGGGGAGCGAAAACACGGAATAATGCAGTCAGCAAACTCTGCTAGACTTGATGTTTCAAACAGAAAAGCATATGGTAAGAGCCTAAAGTTGCATAACTATATGCCTTCTGTAACTATGTGTCATCTCTGTTATTTGATGGCGTTTGAGTCTTGGCCGGGAGTTTAAGATGTTAATTTGACTTATATTGTATATTTTGGATAATGGAAGAGAATACTTCATTAAAGTAGTGGTTGAAAAGAGAGCAAATATCAAATCAGAGTTAAAGTATGATGAATTTTAGTATTTGAAAGTTGTGGAAGTTGTACATAAGTAGAATGATTGAATATTTTGGAACGTCCCAATATGGAAAGAGTGTCATATGAGTTGAACTGAGAGAGTAACAAATAAGAAAATAAAGTGTGCAATTTATATGCACTTGGCTAAGAGTAAACATTCCTCTTGCTTTCTTTTGTCTCTACTCTAGTTGATTGTAATAGAATTCCGAACAATCTTGAATTCATCTAAACCACATTGGTTAAAGGTACAGAAGCTGCATACGAAATTGAAGAAGACGACTGGTAGAACATTGGCATCATAAATTCAATCCCCAAAGGTATCATACTGCTCATGAATGTGAACATTTCATCAAGAATGTACGACGTTAAGAAAGCAAAGAGCATGTGTTCGAAAAATAGGGACCTTGTCGTCTCAGTCTGTCATACCTATCTCCCCAATATGTTGTTCTGGCAACACCTGAGACTGTAAGTCCAATCAATTTCTTTTTAAACATCAAGAATGTCAGACATACTTTAGGGAAATTTAGGAGCTAGCTTAATGATCAATGTGTCCATTGCAGCAAGACCTGTCTGGAACATACATTGAGATACCTTTCATCGTCCGTTTTGTCTCTTATCTTGGTGTTTTAGGTAATCCCTCATGCGAATCAAAGTCTCAAGATTATTACCATTATGTAATATTGACTAGTACTACAAATAATGGCCTTGCCTAATGTTGCAACAGGAGTATCAGTAATAATCATTTGCCTTATATTGAAATCTTTGGGGTCTTGTGATGATTAGAGTTATGCAGAAAAAAGGTCAGTATCAAGACATATAACCGAGATCGATCCAACTTTCCCACAGAAGGAAGTAAGATCAATTTATGGAACATGTGAAGAAGAGGCAAATTCTGGCAGATCAAGCTCTTTAGATGATTTATATGATAGGAAAATATGTGTCATCTGCTATGACAATCGAATAAACTGCTTTTTTGCTCCCTGTGGTCATTGTGCAACTAGCCAATGTGCTCAGAGGTAATAATTATTTCCACAAAGTCTCAAAATAACTTTTTAGAGATAACAAAAAATTATGAAGATTCTCATAAGATCAGTTTCCTGCAGGATCATGGATGTTGACAGTAGGGTGTGCCCAGTGTGCAGAAGGCCAATTCATAAAGTTAGAAAGCTTATCATTCCTTAAATTAGAAAGCTTTTTTTTTTTTAGAAAGCAGAAGGCCAATTCATAAAGTTAGAAAGCTTCTTTTTTTTTTTTTTGCTTGGGAAATTTTAAGAAAGTTGTGAAGATGTGTAATCCATCTATGAACTTTTAGAAATTCCATAGTTCTTGAGAAGATGGATAAGGAGTACTCCTTTCAAACAAAAGGTTGATTTAATTGTCTTATTAGTTCCATCTGTCCATGAATTAATTTATGGGCTAATCAATAAGTGAGCTTTTTACCCTCAAATTCAAATACGTAGGTACAATATGCCTATCCTGCTTTATCGTTACGTAGAAATGGAAGCCTGTGTATGCTGCTTCAGCGGCGCCTTTTCGCCTTCTCTTTGCTATGGACAGGAGGACTAGTGGACAATGGGAGGGAGCAGCTGAAACGTGTCGTTCATAAATTTTTTTTTAAAAAAAAGTACTGCTACTTTGCCTCTTTGTTGGACTACTGGCGAACATAATAGTCTCTGACCAGGACGAGGAACTAATTCGAATATGAATCTTGATATGTAGATGGCTTAGATAAAGCGATAGGCAAAAGAGAGAGAATTAGTGTGTCTTTATAGACTGACTTTTCTCGCATCAAAGCTTTCCGGTTCTCTTCCTTTATGAAGAAAGGAAAGGCTTGTTATCGACGAAGAAGATCTTTATACTGTTCATCCTAAGAAAAGGTTGTTTCTATCTAGTATTATCTAAAAGTAATCAAGTTATTAATGATTGGACGAAACCAAGAAGAAAGTGAGCCAGATCATAGTAAATGTTTAGAATATTGTGGTCACTGGTGGTTACAATTATACCACTCTTGTTTGGGCTTCGTATGGCCAACATTGGCGCAACCTAAGACAGATTGCCACTCTTGAAATCTTGTCCGCTCAGAGAATTCCAATGTTTGCTGATATCCGCAGGAATGAGGTCCGCGATCTTCTCCAACAACTTGTAAGGGTCAAAACCAGTGGTGGAGATTCTAACACGAACGTGGTGGATATGAAAGTGGCTTTCTTTGAGATGACAATGAACATCCTGATGATGATGATTGCTGGGAAAAAAATACTATGGTGATTCTGGTGAGAAATTGGAGGAATCTAGGAGGTTTAAAGAGATTGTAACAGAAACTTTCCAATTGAGTGGTGCGACCCGTGTAGGAGATTTTATGCCAATGCTTAACTGGATTGGAGTAAACAAACTTGAAAATAAGTTGGACTTTCTGAAGGAGAAGAGGGATAAATTCATGCAAGATTTGATTGAAGAGCACAAGAACAACAAAACAGGATCTTCTGTTGAGCAAAAGAACAATACCATGATTGATGTTCTTCTATCGCTCCAAGACTCAGAACCTAATTATTGTACAGATGAAGTGATTAGGGGCATGGCAATAGTCATGTTAACAGCAGGAACTGATACTACAGCTAGTACAATGGAATGGGCATTATCACTTCTTCTAAACAATCCCGAAGCACTAAAGAAAGCTCGAAACGAGATCAACACTCACAATATATTTCAAAGGGCAACGAGATGGGTTCAGGTTAATGCCATTTGGATATGGCAGGAGAGAATGTGCAGGTGAGAATTTGGCAATGCATATGGTTAGTCTGGCATTAGGATCAATTATTCAGTGCTTTGAATGGGAGAGGATAAGTGAAGAGCTGGTTGACATGACTGGAGGACCTGGACTCACTTTTTGCATTTTCCCCCTTACTCGACGTCCAAAAAATTGGGAGAAAAAAAAAGTAATCAAATACACCTTCTTTATGTCATTCATTATTTAGCATTCAATTCCATACCCACGTTCTATATCCTGATGAGTATCACTCATTTACTAAAGTCTTTCCCCTGTAATGAACGTACATTAATGCGTATAAATTTGATCCTCAAAAAATTATATTTTCATCATCTTCATATTCCCCACTTATCAGTTTTATTCAACTTCCTTTCACTATCTAACTATAAATACATGCATTTGTGCGTTTAGGTTCTGTGAATAATTGAATTGTTCTTTCTCTAAATGTCTTCCCAATTTAGGATGACTTGGAAGATACTTTCAGTGTGTGTTGGTTGATCAAAAAGTACGTTGGATCGGCAATTATTGTAATTGAGATGAGAAATTGTGCTATAGAGTTGAAAAGCATTGGTAGTTATCAGTTATTACTAATTCAAATCACATCCAAAAGAAATTAAACATAATATAATGTCTAAGTCTAAAAAGTACTACTCCAGATTCTAATCTACTACTTAGTAGTAAGTACATTCTTTTTTTTTTTTCATCACTTTTTATTTTTTCGTATAATTTACTTATTTTTTCTTAAAATTAATTTATTTATTATTTTTTTCTGACCTCAATGGCTAGCCTCAGCCCAACCCTTCAGGCCGGCGGGCCGAGAGAGGCTGGGATATTAAGCCTCACTTGTAAATGGACCAAAGAAATTTTTAAGTAGATTAATTAGTATAATTGAAGGGCGATTTTGGCACTTTTTTGAAATTTTAATCCTCCTCTTCAAAATTCACTTTAATTGTTTGTTTTCTTTTTCTCTTTTATCCTCCTCTCCTCCATTTTCAGCTCGAAGAACTAACAACCAAGTTTTCCAATACATTATAGCAATATTGTGGCAAAAAATTTAAACCCACTTAAAATGGAATACGGAAAAAACTGGTTCAGCTTCTGGAAAAGTTTGAATGATTGAAATGGACTACTATTTGTGATGATATGGGTATTAGTTAGAGGTTGGATTCTTGGATTAGCCACTATGATTTCTCAAATTTTACACGTGTGGTACATGTTCCTTCTATTTCTCCACGTAAAGGTTCCCCCCCCCCCCCTCCACCCCCATTTTTTTTTACTTTTTCTCAAGAAAATTAGGTGAGATTCAGTCAGGATAGTTGAAGAAATTGGAATATCAATAGGTAATTATGGAAAGAAATCAAAATGGTAAGTAATTCTCAATATAATGCATCATTTAATTGCGAGGACTCGATTTTGAACTCAAATCTATACTTAGATGGTGATGGAATATGAAGGAATGGTCATCACATGTGATGAGTAAGCACGATACCAGCCACGCAGGGATGATAGATGTCGCACATTCCTGATATTGTTAGTTGGCATGGCTGACGCTTGTCGCATGCATACAAGAGTCTGCATGGTTAACAAGTTGTCAAGCATGCATGGTAAGGTGTCATTAGCCTTTGACACTTGTCGCCCATGCATAAAGGAAGCTCTGCATGTGTGACACGTGTCATGTTATGTCTTGCTTCCGCCATGATCCTCCTTCTATAAATAGCTTATTAAATCTTCATTATTACACATCAAGAAAAGAGTATCTTAGTTAGATATATCTATTCTATGTATAGTTGGAGTATAAAGTAGTCTTAAGAAACTGGTCCTCTCATAATTGTAATTCACGGTTATTCCCATCGAATAACGTGAGAAAGGCTCAGTGCAAAGGAGATATATCAGTTTCTCTGGAAATTCAATCATTTCTGCTGAAGATAATTCGTAAAACATATAGATTCAGGTATGTTTTCTTAATCAAAATAATGTTATAGTATGTCATATGAAAATCATTAAGTTCCATGATCCTAAAGTCATGTCATGTTTTCAATTAGATTGTTTATGTCTCATAATATATAACCGAGAAAACCCTTACAGGAATATGGTAATGAGAAGCTTTTAAAGGAATTTGAGATTTGACCGATTGCAAAACATCGAAGAATCATGTTCAAGGATGGATTAGAAAAAAAAAAATAAAGATAATTTTTTTTTTGGGGAATGAACATTGAAGTTCATCGCAGATGGAGTAATTTGTGGAATTTTTGGCAGAAAAGACGTTTATCAAAGGAGATTCTCACTTGGGTTTTGTGGTGTGCGGGTGGAGAGAAGGAGAAAATAGAAAAAGAAAAATTAAATAAATTCTTAAAGTGAATTTTAAAAGAAGGAATTAAAATTTCGGAAATGAGCGATCAACTATACTAATTAATCTAATTAGGTAAGCATTAGGATTTAAGATTCAGCTATTAACGAATAAGAGTAGAAGTGGTCCGATTTTAAGATGGCAGGGCTATTTTTGATACTAAAGACAACAAAGGACAAAAGTGCTCTATATTCAATAGTTAAAGAGTAATTTTGGTTCTTTTCTAATTAATACTAGTGAATTTATCTACGCTTCGCGTGGTAACATAAAATCAAATGATTTTTTTTTAATTTACCAATATTAAAAAATTAGTCTTCAAAAGTTTAGTTTCAAGTTTTAATCTATATTTTATTATTAACAATTAACTTTGTGTTTTTCTCTAATTTTTCACCACTTAGCAGTTGTTAGTTTTTTATAATTTAAAAAAGATTAATTAATGTCTTTATCAGGGGTGTATCTAGCATGGTAAGTTGAGGTTCAATTGAACCCTAACTTTCGACGTGGAGCGTAAATTTATGTGTAAAAAATTATTAAAATTATAATAAATACGTAGTGGATATTAACCCATAACTTTAAAAATATAATGGGTTCAATACTTAAAATCTTAAAATTGAATCCCTAGAATTTAAATCCTAGATTCGCCTCTGATCTTTATGTCCTTATGAGTTACAAATTTGATTTTTTTTTTTTGTGTATTTAGTATTTAATATATGTACATAAGTATTTATCCTTTTTTCTTTTCATTAGTGAGTTAAATTTTAATACTTTCATAACTTATCCTGTGTTTAAAATCTAAAAGGAATGGGACAATACGAAAAAACAAAAAACAAAAAGCATACACCCTCAACTTGAACCAAAATTTGAATTGCACACCATATTTTGAGGAATACATATTGTCATGTACTTGTAAAAAGCATATCTCCCACAACCATTTTACGCTATATGACATGGATTGTATTTATTCTCCTTAAGCGCATGAGAAGGGAAAAACATAGAGAAAAATGCAGTATTCGTTCATTAAAAACCTTTTCATACTTTTCTTTTGCTTTATTATTATTTATTTACTTTTTCTTGTTTGTTTCTCCTCCTTCCCTTTCATCTTCACCCTACCCATCACTTCTATACCTTTTGCCTCAATTTTTGTCTTTCACTTTCCCCTTCTCAACGTGCTCATTTGTTTTTTCCCTTCTTTGCTTTCTTACTTTCTACCCTTTTATATTTAACAAAATAAAACAAATGCAAAGTGAATTTTATTTTTACTTCTACTATGACATATAGTGTTTTTTATATAGCTTTATACATATGTAAGTTTTATTTTAAACTATTTAAAAGTTTTATTTCCGAATCAAGTATGAAAATTAGGTGATTTGATTCAGGTATTCTGAATCATATCACATAGAGTGGAACGGTAGGGATATTATTTTGTGTGTCTTGCTTTTGAAACTAAAAGAAAACAATACAAATTATAAATTCAATTTTCATCGAGTTCTAAACTAACAAAACAAACGCAAGCAGAGAACTTACTTGCGATTATCATCTAAACGTAGAACAGTGTAGGCTTATAACCAAAGGCTCTAGCGTAAAAAGCAACAGATTTGGCCATGTCTTTGACATATACAGTTGTATAGGCGTATCATATGCTGGCTCCAAGGTTTGATGTTAGTTATGCATGATTAGAACAATGTATGTAAAATTTGCTATCAAAAGTTCCTCATGTAAATACAAAAATACATCAGATATGGTATATATAATGGTATAGGAGTAAAACGAATGGGTATATTATTGCCCTTGAGTAGTTTAATGTACATTAATACACATTAATTATAGAGGAAGGAGAATGAATCAACGGTTGCCTCCTTCTTTAGTAAAAACTGTACTTATTACTAATTAAAAGTAGATGTTATGAGATTAAGGGATGTGAGTTATGGAGATTATTTTTTAATATAATAATTAAGAAAAATGAGAGAAGAAGTCCAAAAAAAAGGAGGAAAAAGATAAATGGGATTTAACATGGAGAGGTGTTACATTACCAGTATATGCCTTTATAATATATATATATATATATATATATATATATATATAGAACTTTAACTTGCAAAGTTATTTTTAGGGTCTAGGACTAAAATAACCACTTTCTGTATTCATTAAGGATTAGTTCTGTTAAGTGGTACTCCCTCCGTTCACTTTTACTTGTCCATTTTTGACTTTTCACTCTATTTAAGAAATAATAAATGAAGTGTGTATTTTACGATGATACCCATATTAATTGGTATATAATGATATTGGTTTTGGAAAATGATTTGGAATGAGTAATTAATGTTAAGGGTAAAATAGGAAAAAAGAATTTATCTTATCTTGATATGTGAAAAATGACAAATAAAAATAAAAATCTATTTTAAATATAATGGATAAGTAAAAGTAAACAGAGGTAGTATATTTGAAGGACCAAAATAGTCAGACCCTGACCTTTTTTTATTACAATGTGGGTGCATTTCCCAAAGCGGGTATATGTGGAGGGAAACCAAAACAAACTTTTAAAAATTCAATCTGAGAAAATACCCCGACAAAACATCATTAAACAACAATTCCCAAATCTTTAACTCAAAAAACATACGCCCAAAACAAGAAAAGAGTTGTTTGGGTGAGATTCAAGATCTGTCAAACGTGGGTTCAATCAGATTGAGGATTAGGTGTTTGATTATTTGCCTCTGAGGCCCAAAAGTAAGATGACTACTAAAAGGAAGGTGCAAAGGTCTGTTACTGAAAAAGAGAAGGAATTTGATGTAGACGCTAAATATACATATGATTATCTTCATCAAATGGAGGTTTGTCTTTTACTCTTTTCAATAAATTTTGGATGTTGTCTTAGGCTTCATTTATTTGCACTTAACTACTGAGGTCTTTGAAAGTACAAGAGGGGGGAGGGGGCATGTAAAAATTTTAGTCGACTACTCTTTGGGCCCAGATAAACTACAACAAATAGTAAAGGTGCATAATATATAATATGAGAGCGATAAAATAAATGACACTAGAAATTTCAATGTGGTATCCTAATCCAGTCCCCTTGGGTTGCAAAGAGGCTCTCTCTTTAAGCTGTTTGTAATTTGAGTTGACTACAACCTTTGTTGTTTTCCGCGTTCACCGCCTACGCTTACAAGGTTGGTTTTTACTCGCTCACCAACAGCAAACAAGGGTTGATTTTGACATGTTCACGAACGACGTACAAGGTTGATTTTTTATTCGCTCACCAAAGAAACGAACAATGACACTATCTCTCAATACAACAATATTTTTATCTCTTCTCGTTTTTTAGTACACACTAAATTACTAGGATTACAATGCTTGTTAAAAGTAGAACAAAGAACTTGAGGAAGGTTGAGATGGAAGTATGTATGTCTGCATGCTTTTCCACTTTTAAGAGCTCATATTTATAGCCTTTCAACTTGTTCTAGCTATTGCCTAACCCAAGGGAATTTCCTAGATTGTTCCTCAATCTTTTTTGTGATCCTACTTCCTTAAATCTTGGAGGGATATCCTCTCTTTAATTACTTGACCGTGGAGAGCTTCCCATCTTTTCCGACATCTAATGTGTAGTCAAAGTTCCTTGAATATCTCACTAAATGTCCTTCCTTGTTGTAGCAGAGTCATGGTACTGTAACCATTAATGATCCTTCCTTCTAATTCTTGATATTCCAGAGTTTATTGCATCAGTATATGAACCAGGTCATACTTTGTTGCCTTCTCTTGAACTTGGATAATATATGAGTCTTCCTTATTTGATGTGACTTTCCAGGTGTAGTCTTGTAAAAATCTTTCTTCACTCCTTAATTTGTAGTATTTCCTTGTTTGCTTCGTGGGTGCACCATCTTCTTGGTCTATTATTCTTTCCAGCACATATCTTCAGTTTTCCTTAATTGTTGTAAGTAGAAATCTTCCTATCATGTAAGCTTCCTTAGCATGTAGGGATCTTACTATTGGAACTTTGGGCTTTTCAAAATGAATCCTTCCTCGATTCCATAAGTGATTGATTCTTTTTACTGTTTTCCTTCCACATAGAATATATTCCAGAGATTCAATCCAACCCATTTATTGAGTTTAACTTTGAAAGCCTCCACTTCGGATCTTCTTTCCTTAATAGCTTCAATAGAAGTGTTGGAAAATATTATTGGGTCGGCCCCATAAGCGGTGTTAGAAGGCCCAAAAGCCCATTAAATGTTCCTCCACGTTAAACCCTAGAGCTATTCCCTATATAAACACTATTATGGTGTTTAAGAAAGTTAATTCAACATATAGAGACGACTAGATTTTACACATAATATCTATCTCTGCATCAGAATTCTCGACGACCGGTGACACGAGTCATGGCTGCCTCAGATTCCCCCGAGGAGAAACCGGTAAGTTTCCTAGCTAGTATTTACGAATCAAATACTACAAGCAATTAATCACTCCTTATAAAAATATAAGTCAATCTTTGGTGCTTCCTTCTTTGATTTTGGGTTCTCCGTAGATTATGGCATTTCATAAAAATCAACTATTAATAAATAATTCCTTTCTTGACTCTATAGTAGATCCCATACATCTCTTCCATATAGTATCTTCATTTAAATGTTTTTTTAGTAATAATTGTGTTGGTTTGTTTTGTTATCATGAAAATTAAAGGTGAAACCTTGGACCTAACAATCTTAACTTTAATCATATAGAACTCAATGACTAAGTGCGTTTGCATTTCATTTATGTTTGTGAATTTTATCTAAAAGTAATTAAGACATCAGATGTTTAATTGGGTCTTACCTAATAGATCCTGATTTGGTTTCTTATGGATGATTTTGCAAATGGAACACTAAAGATTGAATTTTGGCAAGTGGGTTGTGGTTAATATCATTGAATGATGAAATCTTCATTTCCGGCGATGTAAAATTGTTTGTGTTTGTGTGCAGTACTTTAACAAGTTTTGCTATCTGGGATTTTGAGCTTTTGACTAACTCTATGGTTTTTCAAATCAGATTGAGAAAAAGAGAAGACCATTACCTGATTACCTTGAGAAAATTCAGAAGGATGTGAGTGCAAACATGAGAGGAGTTTTGGTGGACTGGTTGGTGGAAGTTGCAGAGGAATACAAGCTTCTTTCAGACACATACTATTACACAGCAGAGGGAAGTGCCTCTTCATAGTCAAGTTTCAGTTGATAAAGTTTTGCGGCTTCCTTTACTTTCACTTGAATTTTATGTGAACCTCAGGCTTATAAAAAATATAGTAAGTAATAGTTTCTTGTTCGCAATGAATTTGCTTAAGAATCATCTGCCTGAAAGCATAAATTGGTAAGCCATCATCAAGCCTTCTACGTTCTCTCTCCATCAAATAATGAATTTTACTCCAATCAATCTCTTCACCATAACTAAAAACTCTAAAACGCTCATTCTCCAAACCCTCCAAATAATGAATAATACATTAAATCCCCTTCTTGAATTCACTAATTCTCAATGATACTACATCCTTCTCTGCTTCAATACCTTTTTTTTCTTCACAACTCCCCATATCAATACCTTTTTTTCTTCACAACTCCCCATAAACTAAAGAATTCCATATGGGGAGTTGTTGAAGAAAAAAAAAGGTATTAAAGCAAAGAAGAATTTGATATCATTGAGAATTAGTGAATTCCAGAACAGGATTAAATGTATTATTCATTATTGGGTTTTAGAGTTTTTAGTTTTGAGAAAGAGATTGATTGGAATAGAATTCATTATTTGATGATGAGAGAACGTAGAAGGCTTGATGATGGCTTAGCAATTTATGCTTTCAGGCAGATGATTCTTAAACAAATTCATTGCCAACAACTATCAGTTACTACATTTTTTTAAGTCTGAGGTTCACATAAAATTCAAGTAAAAGTAAAGGAAGCCACAAAATTTTATCTGCTGGATTGGGCTGTAGACACTTCCCTCTGTTGTGTAACAGTTTGGGTCTTTCTGGCCACAGTTGGAGGATTTTCAATGATGTTTCCTACATCGACAGATTCTTATCGGGGAATGTTATCCCTAGGCAAAGACTTCAGCTTTTAGGTGTTTCTTCAATGCTCATTGATGCGTATGTATCTGAGCCAAGAATTGGTTATATCCACACACCCCCCCCCCCCCCGGGGGCAATGTGTTTTCTGCATAATTTTGGTTGTGAATCTAATATAATATGTCGATTATGATTGAGGAAATTAAACCTCCACATATCAAGGATTTTTGTTACATTACAGCCAATACATATACAAAGAAATATGTGGTGAACATGGAGGCTAGTGCGCTACAATCTCAAATTTGAAATCGGTAGTCCAACAACCAAAACATTTCTCAGAAGATTTACCAGGGTTGCCCAAGAAAATAACAAAGTAAGTCCAAATATGACATAAACATTATGATTTTCAATTCAACTTTTTTTCTGTTAAATGTTTGCTTATTTAATTATTTTCCCTACTTTTTGTAGAACCCCGATTCACACTTAAAGAGTTTCTAGGCCACTACCTAGCAAAGTTAAGTTTTATTCGATTACAACTGTGTGAAATTCTTGCCTTTTTTGGTAGCTGCTGCTGTGAGATTCCTGTCAAGGTTCACATTACATCCAAAGTCACATCCTTGGTTGAGGATTTTGTTTCAATATTTACTATGTATGTTCATTGACATATAGAAGAGCTGAATTAGCTCTATTTATTTTACAGAGCTTGCCCTTCATCGTTGCTCAGGACATACGGCAGCAGATCTTAATGATTGTATTCTTATCATACCTGACTTGCAATTATGTAGAAGAGGAAGCACTTTGGCTGTTGTTAGAGACAAATACAAGCAGCATAAGATATCAATCTGTGTTTGATAATTGGTGATTTTGTTGTAAATACCGGCATAATTTAGCTATCTAATGTGAACACTGTATGATTTTCCTGTAACAGTTCAAATGTGTGTCAACATTGTCTTCTCCTCCGGAAATACCGGATTCCTTCTTTGAAGATACAAGCTAATGATTACATGGATATATGCTTGGAAATTGGAATGGGACGCTATGATAATACCTGGAAGAGGTGAAATGCCTTCTTCATGCTGGCTCATGCGGCTCTGAGGACATCATTTTAGTAGATTTGGTATACTCCTCAAGATGTATAAAAGTTATAACAAGTAGCTAGTAAGATAATCTTGAAATCCCGTTGCTTGGTTTAAGAGCCATGGATAGCAAAAATCATGATTCTTCTACATGGTTGTATTGAGTGATGCTTGGACTAGTACAAATGCGTTATTCTTGCAATAAGCTGGAAACAACTATAGAATACTACTAATTAAAAGTTTTGAATGTATAGTATATTGCCTTCGTTTGCAGTACTAAACCTCTATTGCAGTTCTCTTTGGTTGCCTAGCTTAAAATGATTCAAATAGCACAGAATGAATGTAGGGAATGTGTAATTGGTCCCTAATTCCTATTAGTATGTAGTTGAGGCTAATTATTCTTGTTATCATAAGCTTACATTCTTATGATTACACTTGAAATACGAGGAAGTTTAGTGGCAGTACTGATAGAAACTAAGAGTACACCAAAACAGATGAGGGACCAGGTACCTTATCTGTTTCCTCAAGCAAAAAATAGAAAGTAAACAAGACACAATGTTTACGTGGAAAACTCCTTGCTCAAGGGATTAAAAATCACGACATACACCAGTAGGATTTTCAATTTCACTAGCTGAGCAATGTTTTCAGATTACAAGCCTTTTGCAACCAAGGAATTAGCCCACTAATCCCTTCCCTTACAATAACTCTATTGCAAGCACTCTCTTGACTAACTCTAGCCAAGAATCAACTAATTCAACTACCTCTAGTTGAACTTCAACTCACCATAACTAACTATAGTCAGGCGTTTACACAAAAAGCTTAATAAAATAAATACCTACAAAGCCCTTCTTAAAAGAAGTGTGGGTTTATAATGTTTAGACCAAAGACTAAAACAACCTAGGACTTAAGACATCTTTAGTCTTGGGATCTGGTCCTTGGAGTTATTTAGTCTTGATTTTGAAAGCTTAGAGAAAATAGTGGCGGCTGCTCTTTTTAACAAATGAGAAGAATATAATTTCAAGTGATAGATCAAACAAATGCCAACATGTTGTTTATATAGGGAACCAATGAGAGCATGTGAGGATCATGTGCGTGGCGTTTGATATAGATAGAGACGTTGCAATGATCCGTCTGTTCCGTTTTGGCTCTGCAAGTCGGAACAGTGCCACAGCTTTACAGCTGTCACATTCGTACAGTGCCCAGGAAACCTGATCAAGGACCTGGTCCCTGGTGTATATGTCGATCATCAAAACTATGAAATGCCACAATTCATCGAGTACTGACTTTCCTCTTCTCCTAAACTCTGAGCTTTAACGTCCACAATAGTACTTTTTACACTTGCAATACACTTCAATTTCATTTCACTTCCTTCTCGCCTATCACAAAGGAGAAGTTCAGGTTCGAACTTTCAAAAGAGACAACCTTTTGTTAAAGAAAATTTTACTCAGTAGTAGGTTTAGAAGAGAGCATTTTGTTAAAGTGCGGTTTACCTCTTTTAGAGGGCTTACACTTTGTGAATCCAAAAAAGTCACACTCCTCCCCCCTACCAAAAAAAAAAAAAAAAAAAAAGGTCCAATTCTTATGCTGTCAAACCTCATGCTCTTTGATCATATTTACTATTGCCAAATCTCACAATTTTGGGCCGTCTGTTCCTTTGTTTTCTTGCGAATCAATTGTAACCTTCTTCTTTCCTAATAGTGAGCTGCATATGTGCAGGGATACTGAGTAGCCCAGAATTTAGTTATAACGTAACTAACTTCCCCCTCAAGACTTCCCCCTCCTATATAGCTGAGTGGCCTTGAGTCTCAGCCTTTGTAATTAATATTTGAGATCAAATGAAGTTCAATACAATCCTTCTCTTTCTCTGTCTCTATCACGTTTAGAACTCGATTGAGTTCTTGAGTGGAGCTGCTCACGAACAACTCTCTTCATTTGTTCATTAGGCGAGCTCGTTTCCTTCTTTTTCTCTCTCTGAAAGTATGGAGTTGTTCAGCTTCCAACACAACTCTCATTGCTTAATTCTTTTTGAAAGGGTTATGGGATTCAAGAGATGGTCTTGTGGTTATAGCTTTGATTACTATTTGTCGTGGTTACATCTCAAGGTTGGTCGCCTGATCATATCATGATAATAATGGTATGTCAGCAGCAGAAGCGGATTCATGATTTAAATTTTGTGGGTTCAATCTTTTTTTATTGGGTTTTTTTTTTTTTTGGTTAATAAAATGTGAAATATTACCATAGACAAACCAAATAATTATAACCTAAAGAGCCTCTTGAGCATTGAATCACCCATGACATTTTTGGGCTAATATAGGAAGGGTGTTGTAGCGGCCAGATCTCTAGAACTGAAACAAGAAGCCTAAGCACATATTTCCTATATTAGCCCGTGACATTTTTGGGCTTTCTTTGAACTTTGCATCATAACTAATCTCTCTCTAATTTCATTTTTTATCTGAACTACTATAAAACTGATATTTACATTTAATTGTTTGAATAGCTTCCAATTCCTTGCTTGCTAGGTGTAGTATACCATGGCCCCCCACACAACAGCTACTATCTCCTTCTTGAATAATCTCCACTGCCTATTTTTGATCCAGATTATAGTATCATGTACTCCCTTGCATTGAATAGGAATACCCAACCATGCTCCCAATAAGTCCCTCAATCTTGATATCCAGTTGCAAGCAGCAAACAAATGATGTTGTGTTTCTGCCACCCCCTCATCACACAAACAACAATTAGGCTCATCCACTTGAATGTTCCATCTCCTTAACCTCATCTAATTAAGCAGTCTGTTCTGGTTTGCAAGCCAGATCTTTTTTTTTTTTATTGTTATTATTATTGTTTTTAGTATTGAATTCATTGTGTTTTTAAAACTATGCGCTTAGACATGTTATTTGTTGCAATTTTATTGAATTTTTTATACTTAAATTTGGACATTAAAAGTACTATGTTCGAATGACCCCGATAGCTGAACATTCAGCACTGGTCAGCAGCATGCAGGGTCCCCAGGGTTGACCAAGAGAATTTAGAAGTATCTGTTCAAGCATTGACTAACAATTAGGTGAAAGTTAGAAAGATTTCCATATAACCTACGCATTGGAGAAAAATATCTTCCGGTTAGATGACTAACAATTAGGTGGTTAAGCTTATTTCCGGTGGGAGAAAGAGAATTTGAGTGACTTTGTGGGGTAATACACGTAAAAGTTTAGTCATTAAATCAGTTTCAACATTTAAACTCTATTACTTCAAATCAATTAAGGCATGGGTTCTAAATCATAGTAAGTATTTACTAAATTCGAAAATTATTTATTCTCAGAATTATAATTCCAGAATAATTTTATGAGGTAATTTATAGTTTCGGTATAAGTAATAATCAGATTGGTTATACCACAAAATGGATAGTACTCCCTCCAGTTAAAAAAGAGTGTTCACTTAGCCTTTATTTTTTTGTTCAAAAAGAGCTAACCTTATTTTTCCAGATTTGTCCTTATTAAGTGTTAAGTGACCGAATCTCAATACCTATTAAATTAGGGGTAATTTAGTCAAATTGTCTATTTTTGCCTAGGAGTTAGTATTTTTTTAAGAGGTGTGTAAATGGTTAAGTAGACACTCTTTTTAATCCAAGGAAATACTATATTTGCACCACGTTTAATGTAGAATAACAATCCCAGAATAAAACAATCGAATGACAAAGACGTCTCAAAATCTTTTAACAATGCTAATGTTAAATAAAAGTAAAAGTTTATCCATATTTATGTAGTGTTAGGATTAAACATAATTATTTTATACCCCACATATTCTATTATCAATTTAATGAACTTACACGGTGGGACGCACGAGATGCACGTGTTTTAGAGCCTAAAATAAGGCATTATTATGAGCACCTATGCAAAAGACTGGTTTTAGAGACTAGAATAAGGCATTATTATGAGCACCTATGCAATACACTGGTGTTAGAGATGCCTTTTTTCACTTAATGCAAGTTACCCTTACATTGGGAATTTTTAGACAAAAGAGGTGAGCTTCTGCACTATTGTAATTTGTATGACTGATTATTACAAAATACTATGACGAGTGACATTGAATCTGCCACTTGCAATGTAAAATAATCTGATTAAGCATAAAAATTAGAGCAAATATAGTGGTCGAATCCTGTTTAATACAGCAATAGTCAACATTAAGAAAGATGGAAAAATCGGACAGTGAAACAAAATGAAAAAGTAATTAATAAAGAAGTTTACTTAATCAACTGCTAATATCATATCATTCTATGGTATTAAAGAGCATGTTCAACACATTTGCCTAAACGCAAAGTTCAACACTTTAATCAAACATACCCAAAAATGCTCCTGTTTTCTGAAATTCGTCAATTGGGGGTAATTAGTTAGGAGCACGTGTGTGCACCACCTGTTTAATGAACTGCCACGTGGATACCAGCTCAATTATATATACTTAACCGAATTTGGGAAAAGGTAGTTAGAAGCTTCATTTCATGAAACTCAGTTCCTATTCTTGTTCTTTTACTTAGCTTTGGCTAATTAGCACATCATCCAACAATGCTCCAAATTGAGTTGGATCACAAAGCAAAAAATTATCAGACCCTACATATTGCTTTTCCTCCAAATTCAGTTGGTAAATTATCCATGTCAAAGTATGTTCTACGCTGTCCTTGTTTTTTGGATAAACAATCTGCTTTGGCCAAAATTTTCTCTCACAAGTATTGTTCCTAAAGTTGAGTTCTTTTAGTGCTTCTTTATCTTTCAAGTTTAGGTCTTTTAATGGTTCTTTATCTTTCTGCTAATGCATAGTTCTACAAAAACACATCAACATCTTAGACTATAAGCAACTAACAGCTTTTTTTATTTTGGTAAACAATTTCTTTTATTACCAAACTTCAAAACATACAGAGAAATGGTCTTGCTACTGGACATAGTCCCAGTAGTCTGACCTGCAAACAACATTCAATAATAACTACTATTACAACACTAGAAACTAGGATATGCACTGCTTATTAACACCATGTGCTAAGTTCTCAGACAACAAACAACTAAGCTAAAAGGGGCAGTCCGGCCTTTTGTTCGCTTTGTCCTCGTCGATTTGATTTTGGCGGCATTCAACCTTGCAGAATGCAAGTGACCTGCCAAAATTACGCTACATTAGCACAAATACATCAGATATTAAAAAAAAAAAAAAAAAAAAAAAAAAAAAAAAACTCAACTGAGGAGACACTGTAACAATCAATTAATCAAGGTCATCTCATGGAAATATGCAATTAAGAATACACTGTGAACTCACTTCCTCTCCAACTTAAATCATTATGCCATTTTTAACCAAACTCAGGCAAAACTCCCTCTCGTATATGGACCACACACCAAATTGACTTCTATGCATCTCTTAATGTCGTTCCGTTACTCAGATTTCACCGAGGAATAGATTTATTTTTTGAAGCCACGTGGCATTTTTTTAAATTAAAAAATAAGCTAAATAATTTTTAAAAAAATTATGTCAGTGAAAAGAGTATATTTGTAACATCAAGGGTATATATGCACCATTGTTTTAATGAGGGGTATATTTGCACCTTTGCCCAAATATATATACATAAAGAGAGAGAAGAGGAAACAGTAAGCAATCTATATATATAATAAATCTAGGCATAAACAAAGTGATGTGACACCTCTCTATGACAAGTGATATGCATGAATTAAGCACTACATTAGCAGAAATAAATCAGATATAAAAAAGAAAAAACAAAAACCAATAGTACCTGTACATAGATATATCATTTTCCGGATATAGGGTAGAGTGGCAGTAGTAACACTCTATTGGGAATTCTCACTTTGATGTCAGTCCAGCATAAGTGGAGGAGCTTGCATGATCAGACATTATAGTATAGTTTAAAGTAAGAATTTAATGTAGAGTAGAGTTGGTACTGAAGGAAGGGAGTGAGATACTATTCAACGATGTGTACATTTCATGCACGAAAAATTGTACTCGTCATATTTCAACTAAGTTTATTTCATGGGATGCACGTGGGACGCACAAGGGACGCACGAGATGCACGTGTTTTAGAGACTAAAATAAGGCATTATTATGAGCATGATTTGTCTGAAGGACTTGCAAAGACAAGTTACCCTGACATACCAGTGTTGGTATAACATATCTCTAGTAGTTCTTCAATCGGAGATCTGTTGACACCCAATTTTGACCATCCTTTTTTCTGATTTATTTCCTCGAGCTTCTAAATTGGTATTAAATCAAATAGCTTAGCTTTTACCATTTTTACTAGTTACCTTCGCTATTATTATTATTATTATTATTATTATTATTATTATTATTATCATTATTATTATTATTATTATTGTTATGATTCTTTCCTTTTTCATTTTTATCATCTTTAAGGCTTCTTATGTGTCACGCCCCGAACCATGGCCTGGGCGTAACACGGCACTCGGGCCTTGCTTGCATGTGTCCGAGCGAACCTCATGGCTTGCTTGTCAACATGGGCATCAAAACGATATAATCTATATGATGCAATTTAAATGAATCATGAAAATGTAATTTGCGGAATAAAGTCTTGAAATTATCTCATAGCATGAAAATTCATGAAAACGTAATAGTCTGTAAACATGAAAGCATAACTAACTCTGTGAGCTAATATCTGTCTATGAAACCTCTAAAACATGTCCGAATACTAACTACCGGACATGGCCCCGGACTACCATAAACCGAATACTAAACGGACTCCATGTTGAACCCCGAGAGGGGGCTCACCAATAAGTCGATAACCGAGGGGTGATCCTACCGCACGGGTATATGCTCCGAAAATCGGTATCTCCGCACCGTGAAGTGTGCCCCGAGCAAAAGGGACGTTAGTACATGGTGAATAGTACTAGTATGTAAAACCTGCTGAAATGAAGAACATGGCACAACATAGGCATAGGACATGAACTGAAACTGAATATAACTTGAACATGAGCATGAAACGGGAGCAAAGTCTGAAAACAGTAAATCAATGAAAATACATGTATATAAAACTTCTTGTAACGTGGGGAATGCTATAGTGTAACCGACAACATGATGCGGTACTTGCGTCCTACCAGGAGAACACTCACACCTTGCCAGGGGATATGAGATTTAAGTAATAATAAGCATGTAAGGATCCAAACTGCATAATGAAGGTGTTGCCTCCTTGCTGACAACCCTTATCCTACGGTGGCAACGTAGTTTCAGGCTATCTGAGCCTTCTCGGTTAACTAAGCAATCCCAAAAAACATGAACATGATATAGTTGGCTAAGAAGCCCATGATTTTCGTGAAATAATTTGTAAATAACTTGAAATCATGATTTCACGAAATAACTTGTAACATGGTTTCATGAAATATCTTGTAATATGGTTTCATGAAATAACTTGTCATAGTCTTGCAAACATGTTCTTGATTCATGAGTAATAACAATAGTTCATAATTATATGTATATTGACTTGAAAACATGCTTGTAACTTGCTACATAAAATCATAAAATTTCATATAAACATAATGAGAACACATGGGGAAGAATTCATGATTCATGGATTAAGCTAGGGTTCCTAATAACCGTAATGGAAGATTAGGAATACAATAACGAATATAGATACAAAGTTCATGTATATAAATACATAAATACGGGCTACCAATATGTTGGGTTTAATGCCCTAGGGTTTGAATTTCATGCATATCGAAACGAAGCATGGGGAAGAACGTAGAGATTCCCGCGTGTGAATGGAAGTTCTACATACCTTAATTGTTTCAACACTTGAGTTAGAGACACGAGTTTTGAAAGTATTCCCCAATTCTTGATTCTTGAATCTTGAACGGGTTTAGTTAGGGTTTACCAAAAATGTTGGGTAGAGGAGATACCAAAAGCAAGAAATCCAGGAGATGTTTAATCAACACTTGCGTGCTCCATGAGGAATACCAATGATTTAGCTGTGAATAATGAGTCCCATGTCACGCCCCGAACACGGGCACGGACGTAACACGGCACCGGTGCACGACCGCCGTGACCGAGCGAACCAACATCTGCTCGAATCAACATGTGGTACCGAAACATAACTAATTTATAAAATAAAACTAACACGTGTCGATTAACTAAAGGTCTGTTGAAATATCATAATGCGGAAATACTTAGACAATCTGAACATATCTGAAAGTAGCCAACATGGCTAAACCAAACAACTGAACGACTGCCAACAAGGCTAACATAATAAATATCTGATTTTCTGAACTGTGTCTATGAAGCCTCTAAGAGTACTAAATGATAGAGCCGTTCATAACCGAAATAACTGGATAGCTAACAATGCCCCGAAGGAATCTGGTGCTCACCGTAGGGCGATACGTGCACTCTAATTAGCCGAATCGTCACTTTGTGTATCATTACTGCGCATCGCGAGATGCGCCCCCAAACAATAAAGGGACATCGGACATTTGAATTGTCTTGGTATGTAAAGCCCGAAGCAATAAAATACGGGCCGAAATCGGCCCGAACTAAACAGAAAGCAAGAAGTCAAGTACTCCTCGTTCGGGATGAAGAATCACCAAAACCGTAAATATAATCGTGGCTCCGGGGCCCAAAATAATGTGCACAAAAAGCGTGGCCTCTCGGCCCAAGCAATACGTATGTAAAGCGCGGCCTAGGGCCCAAAAGTACGGATACGGTGTTCAACATTAACAATTTACAAAGCGAGATCGGCTATAGTGATAGCATGATAAAGCGTTTCGATTATAGGACTCTTGCAAATATCGGTTATACACCGTTGCGAGACTCTATGTGATAATAATGCATAAGTCTATAAAGATTACGTCTTGAGTTCATGATGTTCCAAGTGATAACCATGAACGAATTCTATAGCCGCAACCTCGAAGATAACGGTTCTATATCATATCATGAAACTAGGGCTAAACTATATTCGAGTCAAATTGCGGACAAGTATGAAGAATGAGGCGTAGGGAGAATCATGAACATTCCCTAACGTAGATAGTTAGCCTCGCATACCTTAATTCCACCTTTGAGCGTAATACAATGTTCGTCACTCCTTTCAACTTTGATCTATAGCAATACAAGTCAAAGGGATTCTATATTAGCAATAATATTCATGCTTTGGTCATCTAAGCATTTTATCAAACACTTGGTGGGCATGAAGCTCCACAACCCTCATTAATGGTGTTTTCTTCACCAATTTCCCATTCTATTACTTCTAGCTAAATTCTACAATTTCAATTAGATGTAATTAACATCATTCTCCATCACCCATATGAATACAACAATCCCAAGTCAACAATCCAAAAAACCCTATCATAGTTCATATAATTCTCTTTATCAAACCCATCTACTATTCTCCCAAGAACTCATCAACACTTTAATCATCATGAAAAAGTCATGAAACTTACCTTAGATAGTGGTTGAACAAGTCTTGAGTGGAGTTACTTCTCTAGCACCAAAACCCTACTTCACTTCCCTTGGGTTTTCTTGAATTAGATGAACCTTGGCTAGGTTTCATACATTTGGGTTCATGGATTTGGTGTTATTGATTATGGATTTCCCTTGAATTTTCGTGTGGATGAAGGTTAGAGAGTATTCTAGAGGTTTTCTTGACCAAGAATGATGAAAATATGATTTTGGTCGAGTTGGGTCTTATTTAAAGTAGTCCGAAAAGTCTGGACAAAATCTCTCTGTCACAACTTGCGACGGAATTTGTGGCGTCGCATGTCGTGTGCGAGTCGCACCTTCCGTCGCGTCTGGTGACGGAGAGGCGATTTTCTGTCGAACAGTCTGTCGTAAAATGGCCATAACTTTTTACACAGATGTCCGTTTGACCCCCGTAAGATACCGTTGGAAAGGTATTTCAATGCTCTACAACTTTCATCAAGGAAGTTTTCCCAAATTCTCAATTAATAATGGGGTTATGATCGTTGGAAGTAAGACCTTGTATAAACTCACTTGCAAACATGCCCTAGTAGAGTGGCTTTCAACTTTGTTTTTCCCAAAGACATTTCTTATGACTTAATTGGTTTTCAAAACACTTCCTATAACCCTCATATTGGTTTCATTATATTATCATGTTATGATTCAAGCTTCGTCGAAGTTACGAGGTGTTACAATATCTCCCCCTTGGGATCATTCGTCCTCGAATGATAACCATTCGGGATTCTACAAAAATTTCGCCAGAGTTTCCCTTGTAATAAGGCACTACCAACCTGTCACAACAACCCATAATATCATTGCCTCGGGGGCTACATCACAATATCATTATAAATTGGCCACACACGACCAAAAGCATGAAAAGAAAGCTTACATACCTCAAAATCTTGGTGCTTCCTCATAAATCTCTTCTGCAAGCTGAAACAAGTACGGGTACCTGGATTTCATATCCTCCTCGGCTTCCCATGTAGCTTCCTCAACTTTCTGACTCCTCCACAGGACTTTCACTGAGGCTACTTTCTTAGTTCTCAACTTGCGAACTTGACGATCAAGAATGGCTACGGGGATCTCCTCATAGATGAGGCCATCCTTAACTGTTATAGTATTAGCAGGAACAGCTAACGATGGGTCTCCTACACACTTCCTCAACATGGATACATGAAACACTGGGTGTACAGCAGCCAAATCTTGTGGCAACTCAAGTTCATAAGCTACTAGACCGACCTTTCGTAAAATTCTGTAAGGTCCAATATATCTGGGACTGAGCTTCCCTTTCTTGCCAAATCGCATAACACCCTTCATAGGTGAGACTTTAAGGAACACCCAATCGTCAACTCGAAAATTCTAAGTCCCTTCGCCTCGCATACGCGTAAGACTTACGGTGACTCGAGCGTTCTCAAACGCTCCTATATTAACTTGACTTTCTCCATAGCTTGATAAACCAAATGCGGTCCTAACAACTCTGCTTCACCAACTTCGAACCAACCGATTGGTGATCCGCATCTTCGCCCACTGAGAGCCTCAAATGGTGCCATCCCAATACTAGCATGATAATTATTTACGTAAGTAACCTCGATAAAGAGGCAGGTGGTCATCCCAATTACCATTGTAATCAAGGGCACATGGTTAACCGAACCGAATGAATACACGATTCTTGAATTGTCGAGACATTGAACTGAATGTCTACTGAACTAACTGAAGACTAAGCTGACTGAATACTAGATTAACTGAATACAGAACTAACACACTAACTGAATATTGAGCTGATTGAATACTGGATTAACTGAGTAACATTTCGAATCGAGTCGATCGAATCTTGGATTAACCGAGTAACATTAATCGAATACCGAGCCGATCGAATTGGATTAACCGAGTACGAGATCGGGCAATAATACGTGAGTCTTGGCCGATATCCGAGTACTAAGCTCGACATAAATATCGGAGTATCGAACTAACCTCGAACATTATAACATGAGATCTAAATAGCGTATACGTACGGACCATTTGTCTGAGGATGAAAAACTGTACTAAGGTTCACATTGGTACCCAATCCTTTCTGAAAGGATTTTTTTTTTTTTTTGATGTTCGCTGTGAACTGAGCACCATAGTCTGAAATAATGGACACTAGGGTCCCATACAATCCGACAATTTCATTAACAAATGACTTCGCATAATCTTCTGTTCAATCTGTGGTCTTAATTGGCAAGAAGTGCGCTGACTTCGTAAGTCTGTCCACAATCACTCAAATTAAATCATGCCTCCTATCTGAACGAGGTAGACCTAGAATGGTGAGCTTCTGACATAATTATCTCTTTGATCCCACCTACATCTGGAACGCATAATTTGCCTTGGTATCTCAAGGTACCGTTATCTCCCCTTTTGTTCAAAAGCTAAGGCTTTATATTCGCGAATCCCTCTTTCATCCGTAACAAGTAGGAATCACCAAACCGGCTTCTCTCTAACTTTACCGACTAAGAAGGAATGCCATGTTCCGGGTAATAACTCCACCCGCTTCAGAGTCTGGAAGTCAAATTCCCTAGCTTGGATAAGCGGTGAACTTCTTTCACCTTAGTTCTCTCGTCTGCCTAAATCATGAGCTGTACTTCCTAAAATACTCATAGTACTGTTGTGTGCTAAGTCTTTCGCTAGCACCTTAAAGATTAGAGTCTTGTGCAATGGCACTACCCTTTTTGACATATAACTGGGCATGATCTTATAGCTTTTCTGTGATCGCCTAATCTATAGTAATTGAACTTGACACGATTTGTTCGACGATCGTTCTACTCGCTTTTGGTTTTCTCTAAGATGAGGCATATTCCCTTATGGAGACTATCTCATTATGCCAACCTAACTGAACTAAGGTTCTTCATATCTCATACTAACCCTTCGGGTCTTCAATTATCTTACTGGCGATTCTCGCATCTCCCCCTTAGTTCAAGGCTAACATCTTATACTTACCAATTCTCCGTTTTGATGGGATCCAATTAACTTTCCTTATCTTCTGTAATTCCTTTGTACTCTATAACATTTATGAATCTTTCGACTCCGTTCGAGCAATTTCTCATGGAGAAAAAACTAAATTTACTTACATGAACGGGTTGCTCCTGTATTAATAACTGGCATACTCCATCTTAACGACTTAACTCTGCTCACGCTGTAAATCTTAGGACAAACCCCTTTTTTTTTTTTTTTTTTTTTTAACAACTCTTAAAGGTTATTCTTCTGTAGTTTGCTGTCTTACGACTTAGCTGATTTCTTCTTCCACTAGTCACTCTACTCTGAACTTAACTTAAGCCCTTAGTTTCTAACACACATATTCGGATGTATCCCGCTCACCCACTCAAGGTGTTCATCTGAATAGGAAAATCAAATCATATTTCTAATAGTTCTGCTGAAATTGCTAATGCATTGCATCTACTCAAAACTTACGTACTATTTTTCTGTCAATCACCTGCTAGCTTCATATTTTCTTATTCTGCTCTGAATAACCTAAGTTATTTCTAACTCTCCCTCATCATCTGACGCTATTCTATGGCTGTATACTATCTTTTCTGAACTATGGATCACACTTAAGAAACCTTTATCCATCTTATACGAAAGATACCCAAGCTTTCTATACACTTCAAAGTCATATCAGACTATACCCATCCGGAATGAACACTTACTCACATAGCTTAAGAGGATTCGTCACCTCTCCTTATTTCATAATAATAATTACTTCGAATTAACTTACGGTACCGTCGTACTCTCTAACTCGATCTGACTAAAACTTTAAACAAACTAAAATCATTCATATTCGTCACAACTCTTCTTCCTTGGTATTCTTGTCTCAATCATACTATTACTTCTTTTACATATAAACTCGTCGTAATTTATCCCTGCTTATCAACTCAGTTGATACTTCAATATAATACTCCATTAAGATTGACGACCTTTTCTATATCATCTCTTAGTATCACAAGCCTTTCCAAATTATCCTAGCATTACTTTTTACCATATCGATATTGTCCTCTTAATTACTATTACTATCAATTTTTTTATTTTTTTTTTTACAGTTAACTTTATTTCTCGAAGTCAGGCTTGCAACTTGGTCAAATCCTATCATTACTGTTGACACGACCTTTCAAGACATACTACGAACTTATATCTCATTCTCCTTCTATTTCTAGAAAAATTTTGGCAGGTTTCCTCTATATTTCTTACTATCCCAAACTCCGTACGATGAAATACCAACAATGCCTCACAAGGCCAATATATATAAATATATGTCATATCATATCATAGCCACACGGGGCTCCCAATTTCAACAACAAGATATAAAAATGATGAACTTACCTCATATGTCCAACTCAAACCGTACCCGTTATACTTTCCGTTTATTTTCCCTTCAATCTTTAAGCTGCGGATGGAGTGGGTCGATGACCTCCGCCAGAAAAGCTCGCCACCACTTCCTTGAGATCCTCCATGATTTACCTTTTTTCCGTTAACTTAGCTCCTTTTCTAATTTCTCCGATATCCTCTCCCTGTTGTATTTCATTCTCAAGAACATCATTATCATTCAACATACTATTCATTCCACTACACCCTTCTCGGGTAACTTACATTGTATTCCACTTTCAATAGCACTTGAAATCTCATTCGTTACCAGTAAATACTGCACAATTGTACCCCCTCATGGGTAAACATCTTAGTTGAACCTTGAGTTACCTGTTCATCTTCTGCGTATTCGAAACGTACGTAATTCAAGAGGAAGAGAAGTTACTTATTGCTCTAAGCTTCATGGCACGATCTAGAGTATGAAAGAAGTGAAACAAATCCTGAATGTCTTGGTGGTCAACTGTTTATATGTGTGGGGCCCTCACACATATAAAAAGACCCATCGGACACGGCCTCATAGACTCCCTAAGACACTTGAACCTAATGCTGCGATACCAAGCTTTGTCACGCCCGAACACGGGCTCGGACGTAACACGGCACCGTGCTCGATCGTACAATGTGACCGAGCGAACCAACTGTCTGCTGAATCAACATGTGGTACCGAAACATAACTAATTTATAAAATAAAACTAACACATGTCGATTAACTAAAGGTCTGTTCGAAATATCATAATGCGGAAATACTTAGACAATCGAACATATCGAAAGTAGCCAACATGGCTAAACCAAACAACTCGAACATTTCAACAACAAAGGCTAACATAATAAATATCGATTTTACTCTCGAACTGTGTCTATGAAGCCTCTAAGAGTACTAAATGATAAGTTTGTCTATAAACCGAAATAACCGGATAGCTAACAATGCCCCGAAGGAATGTGGGCTCCTGGCATCGATACGTGCCTCCTAATTAGCCGAATCGTCAACTCGTGTATCATTACCGCATCGCGAGATGTGCCCCCAAACAATAAAAGGGACATCGGACATTTGAATTGTGCGGGTATGTAAAAAACCGAAGCAATAAAATAAAATCGAAACCGAAACTCAACTAAACAGAAAGAAGGCTAAGTACTCACTCGTTCGGATGAAGAATCACCGTAAAGCGTAGAATATAATCGTGGCTCCGGGGCCCAAATAATGTGCACAAAAAGCGCGGCCTCGGCCCAAGCAATACGTATGCATAAATCGTGGCCTAGGGCCCAAAAGTACGTATACAGGTGTTCAACATTAACAATTTACAAAGCGGGATCGGCTATACCGATAGCATGATAAGCGTTTTCGATTATAGGACTCTTGCAAATAAGCGGTTATACACGCTCGAGACTCATGTGATAATAATGCATAAGTCTATAAAGATTACGTGCCGAGTTCATGATGTTCAAGTGATAACCATGAACGATTCTATAATCGCAACCCGAAGATACGAGTTCTATATCATATCATGAAACTAGGGCTAAACTATATTCCGAGTCAAATTGCGGACAAGTATGAAGAATGAGGCGTAGGGAGAATCATGGCGAACATTCCCTAACGTAGATAGTTAGCCTCACATACCTTAATTCCGGCCTTTGAGCGTAATACAATGTTCGTCACTCCTTTCAACTTTGATCTATAGCAATACAAGTCAAAGGGATTCTATATTAGCAATAATATTCATGCTTTGGTCATCTAAGCATTTTATCAAACACTTGGTGGGCATGAAGCTCCACAACCCTCATTAATGGTGTTTTCTTCACCAATTTCCCATTCTATTACTTCTAGCTAAATTCTACAATTTCAATTAGATGTAATTAACATCATTCTCCATCACCCATATGAATACAACAATCCCAAGTCAACAATCCAAAAACCCTATCATAGTTCATATAATTCTCTTTATCAAACCCATCTACTATTCTCCCAAGAACTCATCAACACTTTAATCATCATGAAAAAGTCATGAAACTTACCTTAGATAGTGGTTGAACAAGTCTTGAGTGGAGTTACTTCTCTAGCACCAAAACCCTACTTCACTTCCCTTGGGTTTTCTTGAATTAGATGAACCTTGGCTAGGTTTCATACATTTGGGTTCATGGATTTGGTGTTATTGATTATGGATTTCCCTTGAATTTTCGTGTGGATGAAGGTTAGAGAGTATTCTAGAGGTTTTCTTGACCAAGAATGATGAAAATATGATTTTGGTCGAGTTGGGTCTTATTTAAAGTAGTCCGAGAAAAGTCCGGACAAAATCTCTGTCACAACTTGCGACGGACTGTGGCGTCGCATGTCGTGTCTGCGAGTCGCACCTTCCGTCGCATCCGGTGACAGAGGCGATTTTCTCGTCGAACAGCCTCGTCGTAAAATGGCCATAACTTTTTACACAGATGTCCCTTTGACCCCCGTAAGATACCGTTGGAAAGGTATTTCAATGCTCTACAACTTTCATCAAGGAAGTTTTCCCAAATTCTCAATTAATAATGGGGTTATGATCGTTGGAAGTAAGACCTTGTATAAACTCACTTGCAAACATGCCCGTAGAGTGGCTTTCAACTTTGTTTTTCCCAAAGACATTTCTTATGACTTAATTGGTTTTCAAAACACTTCCTATAACCCTCATATTGGTTTCATTATATTATCATGTTATGATTCAAGCTTCGTCCGAAGTTACGAGGTGTTACATCCCAGACCCTAGAAAACCTATTTATAGGATGTCCAAAAACGAGGAAAACTTTCAGACGAAAATACCCTGTGCACCATGTGCGGTTCGCACATGGTGTCGCATGTCGCATGTTGCACCAAAACCGTCGCAGGTGCTGCATACCTTCACGTCTCCTTTGGTACTTCTCTGTCACCAGATGCGATGCCATATGCGACTCGCATGTGTAACATGCGAATCGCACATGGTGTCGCATGTGGTGCACAGACTACATCTTCCTTGGCACCTCTCTGTCAGCAGATGCGACACATTATGCGACTCGCATGTGTCACATGCGAATCGCACATGGTGTCGCAGGTGGTGCCTGGGTTCGTTTCAGTTCAAGTTAAAGGTACGGGGTGTTACATTATGTTCATTGGCTTAATCAACTAGTAATACTTTTCAAGTTTTACACTTTATAAATAGCTGCTATAATATTTTTACCATAGCATTTTTATTTCGCTAAACTTTGGAATATGTCATAATTTATTTAAGTGCTAGCAACTATAATTTTATGAAGATATATTTAATATTAATATGCTAATGTTACATGGTATTATATAATACGGTTAAAAATGTTTTTTTATTCAACCATGAGGCTCCAAGAAATTCAAAAGAAGAAGGAAAAAAAAGCCAACAACTTCAGCCAATTTAAATACCAAAGCAGCCCAAACGAAACCCATGGTCCAATTCCCAAACTGCAGGCCCAAAAATCAAAGCCAAAACTCATTCTAATATTCAGCCCAAAATAATAACCAACCTAAGCAGAACCCAAACATTTTTTTGCGCGGAGTGCCCTTCTTTTGGGGTGGTCTTTAAATTTTGCCCCTCATATTTGTGGTCTTTAAATTATGCCCCTCATATTGCTGGTCTTTAATTTTTGCCCTCCGCATTGCAACTTTGAACTTTCGCGCCTAAATAATGAGGTTCTGAGTTCGAACCCCCGCTCAAGCATAAATTAAAAAAAAAATCGCAAGACAAGGTTTGGGTCGCGTGTATGCCGGACCCGGCATACTTTTGTTAAGGAATTACACATTTTATGCCGGACCCGGCATACTCATGCCTTATGGGCAGACTTGGCATAAGTATGCCGGGTCCGGCATAACTTTGGTAATTCCTTCACAAAGTTATGCCGGTGGGGGCATACTTTTAATGGGCAAACTTTTATGCCGGATCCGGCATAAACTTTTGAATGAATTATCAAAGTTATGCCGGACCGCATACTTATGCCAAGTCTGCCCATAAGGCATAAGTATGCCGGGTCCGGCATAACTTTGGTAATTCCTTCACAAGTGTATGCCGTTGGGGGCATAGCGAAATTTAAACTTGCCTTGCGATTTTTTTTTAAAATTTTGACTGCGCGTGGGTTCGAACCTGGAACCTATGGGTTTTAGCCGAAGGGCAAAATTTAAAGATTTCAAATATGAGGGGCAAAATTTAAAGACCACCCAAAACGAAGGGCGAATTGCCCGAACCCAAAAGCCTATATTCTTAACCAAACAACTGCTCCTACCCAACGTCTCTCCATTCTCTCTTAATAACCATTCCATGCAAAATTCCAAAGAGCTACAAACAAAAACTCAGTAGAGGTCTCACCATTTCGGGCAAGACCCTAAACACCTCGTGGCTAAAGCTTTAATTCTGATTGGTACGTTCAAACTTGATTTTCTTTATCATTTTTCTTTCGCCCTTTTAGTACAAGAGCTTTAATGGATTTCGTCTTCTTCCTTCTTTTTTCTGATCCGATGACATACAAAAAATCCTAACGTTTGAATTTGAATGGAGCTTTGACCAAGAAATCCCGCCCAAAATCTATGCAAACCCTAAGTTCGCCTTATAAATACTTGCTTTGAGTCCATTTCGGACAAGTTTTGGCTGCTGCTTCTCCCTCTCCAAACTTCCAAAAATTACTCTCTGTTTCATACCGTTTATCTTTCAAAATATAAAATTCACATCAGATTTCATTGCCCGTTTATCTCTTTTTAGATCTCTGTCGACTTTTAGCTGCGGCATAGATTTCTTTTGTTTGATTGTGTCGCTTTGTTGGTGAGCAAAGTCTGTAGTCCGGTGGATCTGTGGACCCCTGCCTCAGTTCATTGCGCCATAAAAAGTGGTTTGTAGCTCTAAAATTCTTTCTAGCTATTTTCTTTCTTTCCTTTTAGATTCAAATGAATATGTTGTAGACTCTGTTTTCTTTAGAAATCATGCCTTAGGATTCATTTGTGTCGTGTATTTAGGCCACAAAATCCGAATGAAAATAACATGTATTTGACTGCATTTTGTTGGATCTATGATGAATGAGTGGTAAATCAGTAGGTTTTTAAGGAGTTTCTGAATTGCAAAATCTTCGGAAATATATTGTATTTCAGTTATTAGAGTTAAGCCTGATTCTTAAGTTCTCTTCTCTAGTTGGATTTCATATAAAGTCTGTTATTATTGATTTAACTAGCTGCGCATAATTTGAATTGATTTCTGTGTTTAGTCCGAAATTTTAAGAGATTAATACCTTAACTGGAACCATTTATAAGTCAAGTATAGGAAGCATGATCTAGACTCTCCTTATTTAAATACCTTATTTATGAATAAAGATCTGTAATTGGGTTTATTAAAGAACTAGAGAACGATTGCTAAGCTCCAATATATGTGCATAAACCGTAAGATGTGTATAGCTCATTTAGTTGCTGGTTGTGCATGCTACTTACAAATACTTAATGCAAGTATGAACAATAATGATAATTTTTAGGCTAATATATGGATTTGCTGTGCATGGAAATTAGCTTGGCTTTCCATTTCTCTACATACAAAAGTTGAACCACTTCATTCTCTAACATGCCTTGATTCATCTTCTAAGGTTGCTGCCTAAGAAATTCTATCTTTAGGAGTATTCCATTAAGTGATAGATTAATTAGCATAACCCATCCTTGTTTAAATTTTTTTTACATACTTTGCAGACTCGGACATAGCTTAAATCTAAGCCTAAATGCGTTCTTTTACTAGTTTAATTGTACATGAAGTGGTGTATATGTTGTCTACCTGTTAACATTAAACATGTGATGGAATTTCTCCCCATATGTGTTTTTGCTTGAATCTAATGTTAATGTTATATATCTGGCTATTCCCTATTCCTTTTTTTTTTTTTTTTTTAACATGTACACTTTGGGAGCAAAATGGAGTCTTCGTGAAAGACTCTCACTGCCCAAGTGGTCTGGCTTTGAGACTCGACACCGCCACTAGATTTGCAACGTGCATCTCCATTTTATTCGCTTCTTTCGCTCCCTCGAGCACATCCGAACAGAAACAAAGAGGAAACCGGGAATCCGCATTCGCTCCTTCATTAACTCTTCTTCCTCTCTGGAAAATATCCGAACTAAAGCAAGAAAAGAGAGGAGGAGACAGGAATGGTTGCAGCGTTTTGTTTCTTCTCATCTTATGCTTAACTGATTATTTTGTGTGTGCGACTGTTTATTTGATTTATTTTAGATTATCAACCTTTGAACATTTGAACCTTTGGGGGGTTTGGGATATCATTTTTTAGTGAAGTCTTGAGAAGTAGTTATATTTTTCCAAAACATTAGTTGACCTCATTTCTTTCAACTACAGATTTCTTTCATGGTTATAAGAGTTTCAAAAAGGTGCAACATAAATATTCTTTAGGAAACAGAGAATCAGTTTTTATCTTGGCCTTGGTTCATTCTTACAAATCAAAACCTACTTTTGAGTAAAATAATTTTGAGGTTGCAGCAAAGCCATTTTCAAAGTAAAAATGAGATTTTAACGTCCTTTGGAATCTGGAAAAGTTTGTTCAATATTCACCTGGAAGTTCATTTTTGGAATTTTCGAATCTGCATATAAAAACTGATTTTTTTTATAGAATCTTTTGAGCTAACTTTGGCCTAGATTTAAAGTAGTCTTTTTAGACTTTAAAGTAACGTTTATTATTTTTTTCTTTTTTGTTTAAACTGCTAAAGCCAAAACCAATGTGATTAAAAGTTCTTATTTTTTAAAAGTCCAAACGTTGCTTTTTCAACAAGTTAATTACATTTCTCCAGTACTTACAAAGTACTACGTATATTTTTTCACATATGTTTAATTAACCTAAATTTGATCGGTAACCGTAGTTAACGGATTCTAATGGATGCCTAAGACCTTCCCACTAAGATATTTAGAACCTTTACCTAGAATTTATTAGGTTAGTAAGACCTTTAAAATTGGAGTTTATTTTAGGCATTTACTTAGTTAAATAGGTGTCCTAATTCACCGTTAAAATAATTAGGTAGAACTCTTTAAGTTAAATAATTAGGAAGCAACAATATGTTGTACTGCGCTTTGACCCAATTAAACCAATGAGCTCTGCAAGTAAAAAGATAATGTGAACTTCCTAAGCCTGATATTTTCCAACAAAACCATTATGTTAAGATGTTTCATTATTATAGAGGCAATATAACTCAGGACATGCAAAAATTGTAGATGTTTCGTATGATTGTGCAATATAACTCAGGACATGCAAAAACTATAGTGCCAAACTTTTATTACCAAACTTAAAACATACATAGAAATGGTCTTGCTACTAGACATAGTCCCAGTAGTCTGATCTGCAAATAGCATTCAATAATACTACTATTACAACATTAGGAACTAGGATTTGCACTTCTTATTAAGACTATGTGCTAAGTTCCTACTATTACAACACTAGAAACTAGGTTCTTATTGACACCAAGTGCTTAGTTATCCTGCCAAAAGGGGCAGTCCGGCCTTTTGTTCGCTTTGTCCACGTCGATTTGTTTGTCACGGCATTCTTTCGTGCAGAATGCAAGTGACCTGCCAAAATTACACTACATTAGCACAAAAAATCTGATATTAAAAAAAAAAAAATAAACCAAAAGCGAACAGTACCTGTACCTAAATATATCCTCTGCTTGATTGAATCTAGAATGGCAATAGAAACACTCTTTTGGGAATGGTCCGTTTGCTGTCAGTCCAGCGTCAATGGAAGACCTTGCATGATCAGAAGACATTATAGTAGATAATAGTTAAAGTAAGTGTAGATTAGTGTGGTAGTGAAGGAGAGGAGTGATGCAGTATTTATAGGGGGGTTGGATTGTGGGGGTATGATCTGCTGCATTTGACAATCAAAGTAGTTTGATACAACAAGGTGTGAATTCAAGACTCAGTTGTTTTCTTATGCTGTTTGTTAACTCCAAGGATACCGCAATAGTACATTGTTATCTCAAGTAAAATCACACCAATGAAGAAAGATAAATAGGATCATACCTCTTCTAGTAGAGTTGGAAGGGAGTGAGCTAGTATTCAGCGATGTGTACATTTCATCCACGAGAAATGGACCTGTGATTTTTCCCCCGCCATATTTCAACTATGTTTATTTCATGGGATGCACGTGGAACGCACGAGATGCACATGTGGCGCACGAAATGCACGTATACCAAAGAAAAGTTGAAGAAATTGTCAATACTAAAGCATGCCTTCATCAACCTATTACAGTCAAAGAATTCAAGGGCAACCTTAATGGCTGCTCTTGGGAAATTTAATATTAATGAATACTTTATGAAATGGACTTGTGATTTTCCCACATTTCACATTGTTATAGGATTTATGTATAAACTTAAGATGATCCATCCGCTCATAGCTATATTAGTTGTTTAGTTGGAGAACCTTGGAATTAATACATTATGTATCCAATATTCTCAACATTCTGCCTTGGCAATAGTTTGGTAGGTCTTGTTGGGCCCGTGCTAATCTAGTATACTTAAAAGTTGTTACATCAAAAAGTTGAATTACCTAGATATCAGATCTATGTAAATTTAAATAAAATATCACAATCCTTCAAATTTTAATGTACAACTAACGGTTTCTATTGTTTTCAATCATTTTTACCTTCTAAAAATATCTTAATATTATTGCTTGCCTTTTTTACTTAAGTTTTATTCATTTTTGGGTGGGATAATCTTGAAACTGGTAGAACCTTCTTATTAACGAGAGTAGAGATAAAGAAAAAGGAATCCGTTAAAATCTGAAATCATTTGTTAGACTTTAAAGTTGAGATGTTTTTATTTTTTATACCGGAAAAGGTATGATCATATTTATCTTTCTTCATTCATAATGGTATGATTTTAGTTGACATATTAGTGTACAAATGCAGGAGTAAGTAAAGAATGTTAACAATATCAGAACAGCTCAGTTTGTCCAAAAACTTTATCCAATAAAACTTGTAGAATCTATATCATTCCAAAATTCAGATATTTGCTTTCTTAAATTGGTCGAACCATCTCAACCATCTAATTATATGTTTAACTTTAAAATGAATAAAATAAAAATAGTAGTATAAACATTCTTGAATTTCACTTTGCATTCACATCTTCTGAAATTATTCAACTAAAGCGTCAGATACATCTTTCTTTTTAGTCTTCAAATGCTTTTGTTGGTAAAGCACGTGTTGGACACATGGGCAAAAGTCGTGTGTATTAAACTCATCCGGAGACGTATAAAAGGTGACCCGTGAAACCGTGATACCTTCTTTCTTTTTCTTCTTTTTTCCCAAAACCACCAGCAAGGTAATTAAATAAATCAAAAAAGAGTCTTACAAAGAAAAGGAAAATGCAGCAAAATAGAAACAAAAGAAAACCAGATCTTGGACGAACATCAATATGGGAAAACGAAGCTAAACAAATCATGTAAAGAACAGATGAAGGGATGTGCATGATGTCTAGCTGTCTTGGTTTGATGCCATTTATGAATACCTCCAAGCTCAAGTGCTATGGGATTAAAACCAACTGAATATGCTTCAAAGACATGTTGCAATGCTCAATCTAGCCCTACTTCACCAAACTGTCATGTGATGTGACACCGTGGTATGTAAAAGGAATTACAGTCAAACCTCTCTATATTTCCGCTATTACGTTATCAACATTTTATAACGTCCGGGGATTTTTACCGAAACCGATTTTTCGTGTTATATTTTACTTCTCTATAACAGCAATGGCACTCATTATATGAGACACTCTTTTTGTAAATTACCTCTCTATAACAGTCATACTCAAATATTTTGTGGGAAATATATTATATATACAAAATATCAGGGGCGTATCTAGCATAATAAATGGGGGTTCAATTGAACCCTTAACTTTCGATGCGGAGTATAAATTTATGTGTAAGAAATTATGAAAATTCTAATAAATAGTAGATATGAATCCATAACTTTAAAGATATAATGAGTTCAATACTAAAAATCTTAAGGTTGAACCCCTGAAATTTAAATCCTGGATCCACCTCTGCAAACTATTAAAATATTTATATTAATCATCATTAATGACATGCACATGATAAATTTTAAGTACAAATATCTAAATTTAAAAATAAAAAAAAAAAAAAAAAAACTACAGCACATATCCCATCTCATAACACCAATCAAGCATAGGATGTTGTCTTTTCCCCAAAAAAAAAAAAAGAGCATAGGATGCTACCACTTATATGGAGTTTGATGCAATCGTCCAATTCGAAACTTATGAAGAGATTCATGCTTAAATGCCTATCGGGATAAAGAACAAGACATCGGATGTAGAAGGTAGACATCAAAGCCCCCCTAATGATAGAGCCTCAACCTAATGCTACTGGGGGTGAAATAAGAGTCGCCCGTTAAGCTCTTAGACAGAGGCCGACAATACATATGTATATTTCCGTTTCCGCCCTCAAAAAAATCTCAATTTGGCTCTTTAAAAAGCTGATTGAATTAGATTTGGAGATATTTTAGTAATATTATATATTGCTTGATTTTAAAAGCCTATTTGACGAAATTTTTACAAGAAATGGTCGGTTCATTTACTGAAAGTTTGAAAAAAAAAATCTTCGTCAATTCAAGCGTTATATTTGTTATATACCCCATTTTGACTGCCAAAATGAAAGACAACATTGCATTCCTATGCTTGGTTTTGCAGAGTCACACTAATTGACTTTACAGAATTAGGACACCTAAGTATTAACTAAGGTAAAACTAACTAAACCCGTTAATGGTCTGCTTAAGTTTAATTCTAGGTAAGGGTTCTAATTAGGGAAACTTACAAAAATGACTACATTTTGAGGGTTAAAAATTTGGCATAGCTACACTTTAGCTAATTACATTTCGTGTTTCCCCATGAATAACAAGCCAACATGCGGAATCGTATTCAAAATTCCTCGATTGTATTCGATTAAGTTTGTATTCAATTTTATTTTTTTAGTAATAAAATTGTATTCAAATCAAATATATTCAACTCAATCCGTATTCACTTTGTTGCATTTTTCACTCGTATCCATTAAATAACCATTCAGATTCATAACTTAGACTCCGTTGTATTGATGAATACTAACAAAAACTAAATACATAAAAATATAGATACACAATTCAAAATTAACAAATACACTCTAAAAAAATGAATACATTCTAAACATTTGACCAAAAAAAGCTCAAAAAAGTGAATACAATCGCCGTATTCGTGAATACAACAATACCAACCACTAGCTCCTACCTAACTACACGATTTTACTGGATGCGCCAAAAATTTCGCAATAACAACAACAACAACAGAGAGAGAGAGAACAACAACCAACAAAAACGACCTATTGCAGAGACTATCTCTATGAACCACAACAACAACAACACCGACCGGATGCTTGAGGATGTGCGGGCGGTGGTCACGACGGAGCTACGGCGGCGTAGAGGCATGCTGAACACGTCGTTGCTGGCAACCGGATCTAAGAGATGCAGGGGCGGTGGCGGCGGGGACAAGCACACACGTTTATCTTTGGGATGCACGATCTTGTGGGCGTAATGTCTGACTAACAAAGAAGCGATAAACGACAATCAAAATAGATCGTTTAATCGTCGGTACACCTTCTTCGCTTCTCCAAAGAAGCTATGGACAAGTATTTGTTTTGAATGGGAATGACGTCCCGCTATCATTGGAGCATATTTGGTGTCTCATCAAATTAGAATTGAGGAGGAGGGAGGAGGGGGGGGGGGGGTTGAGGGGGAAAATATTGATACGATGAAATAAAGAAGAATAGTTGCATTGTGTAATTGATATGCAGAGATTTAGGTTTTATGAGATGTAATTAAAATAAAATGTAGCTACTAAATATGATTATCATGCTGAGTGTTTGCCACACTATGTGGATTTCCTTCTAATTATCCTAAGGGAAGGGATTAGGCATCACTTCTAGATCCGTTAACTTCTGGATTTATAGGCCAAACTTAGGTTAATTAATTTAGATTAAATATAATGCTCAAATCTTAAAAAAATAAGTTGCAAATGTTATTAAGGTTTTAAAGGAAAAATATAATAATGCTATTTAATGCGACTTGTAGAAATACATAATAGTCCACTTAAAAATAAAACTTATAAATGTTGTTAAGCTTTAAATAATAATATTATTTTAAATGAGACTGGCAAAGTATAATGATTTGCATATAAGTAGAAGTTTTTAAGGGGAAACCTAGCCAATTTAAACTTGGAATGACATTATATGAGTATTGTGGTGGAGGAAATCTAGACTTATTATAAATAGAATGCAAAAGGGTGTAAAATAATGTAAATGAAGTTTTAAGATTCAATTGGTTAGATATGCTTACATAATCTAAACTATTTTATAAATAGAATGCAAAAGGTGAGGGATTTTCTTTCTCTTTCTTGTTAACTTTATTTAACTATGTTTTGGCTAAATATATATATCATTGGATTAATCTAAAACATTCATGAAATGCACTGGGATTAATATTTGCATATTAGGGCGTTTTGAAATTTTAAGTAGTGAGTATAAATCATAATCCCTTTTAGCTTAAAATATATAATTGTGCTATTTTGTAAATCAATTATTCTAAGAAAGATAAATATTATAGGTATCATAAATAATTTTAACGTAGAATAAAAGAGAATGAAACTTGGAGAATTAATTGTTAGTCTTCCTAACTACCCATCACTAAAACTAAACCTACTAATTTTGCTAAGGTTCATTTTATCTAAGGAAACAAATAAACAAAGTGAGGTATCAATTATGCAATACAAAATTAAGGCACAAAATTAAGGCATAAACAAAATAAAACAGAGGGCGGATACTATTAAATGGGCTGTTGCAATCTGTTGCTGTTGCAGGCCCGCCCCAAAATTCTGTT
>NC_081353.1:42030423-42161619 GCF_029784015.1 Lycium ferocissimum | reverse complement strand
TTTTTCTTGCACATGGAAGAGTGAATATTTGGGTTAGAAACTACTCTAGAGACATAGCTCAAAATTTTCAGTTGTATTTTGAGCCAATTTTTTTTTTTTCTTTTTAAAGTTACATGCAATTTAGATTAGACTTAGCTCTACATTTGTGGGTAGAGAAGTTATTTCCGAAAGACTCTCCACTCGAAAGGAAAGAAAATCACTCATTTCCAATCATTTCACAAATTTAACGAGACTATACACCAATTAATATGTATATTATGGTAAAATATATACTTCAATTATCAATTTTTATAAGGCGAGCAAAGTTAATAGTAGACAAATAAAACTAAACGAAGGGAGTGTTACATTATGCGAGAATACTTTTTTACCATCGCTTCAACCAAACGTTGAATAATTTTTTTAATCCTAGAACAATCTTTTTAATTGTAGGATTTGCTTTTCTGATCCATCCCACTAGAAGACTGGGTGAAGAATTACTTTCTTATCATTATAAGGAAGGCGTAATAAAATATTACTGTTAGAGGATGAAGAAATAATTAAAGACGCGGGTATATGTGGAGGGAAACCAAAATTCACTTTTAAAAATTCAATCTGAAAAAACAATTGACCAAAAAACTTGCCCCGACAAGACAACCCCTTAAAACAACAATTCCCAAATTACTAGCTTTTAAATAATTTTATCCCTGTTTCGTTAATATATTCATATTCTATCAGACAAAAGATAATACTCCATTATTTTAATTTGTTTGTTTTACTTTCTTTTTTCGTCCGTTTAAAAAGAATGTCTTTTTTCTTTTTGGAAAACTCTTTCATTCTAATTTTTCACATGTCATGTTTAAGACTACAAGATTAAAGAATATTTTGATACGTTTTACATATCTTTAATTTAAAATCACAAGATTCAAAAATCTTCTTTACTTTCTTAAATTTCATGTCAAGTCAAAATTAGACAAACAAATTAAAATGGAGAGAGTACTACAATAGATTCTCATGTAACTTAATGTCACCAACTAAACACAGCATTTATATTGGTTATCCGAAATATCTATTCTTGTACGGCCAACCAAATATTGCATTATGAGAATAATTTTTTACAATCCCTGCAACTAAACGAGTACAATTCCTTATTCTGGTATAAAAGATTTCTGATCCCTCCCACCAAACCACTAGGTGAAGAATTACTATTTTTCTTATTACTCCTTCTATCTCAATTTATGTAAAAGGTTCAGAGTGTGATGATCAAAACACTTGGGCAGGAGTATCCTCATCTCTTCTACATTCATCTTCTGGACGTGGGCGTTCTTGACTGGCCAACACACAGCTCCATACAACAAAGTTGGTCTAACCACCATTTTGTAGAACTTACCTTTAAGCATTGGCGAAATATTTTTATCACACAAAACCCCATAAGCGAGCCTCCATTTCACTCACCCCGCTTCAATACGATATGCGATATCCTCATTGATCTCCCCATTTGATTGAATTATTGGCCCAAGATACTTGAAGCTTCCTCTCTTGGATATGAATTGCACATCAATCTTCACTTCCACCTCCGCCTCATGCATTACGTCACTAAACTTACACTCCAGGTACTTTGTTTTAGTCCTCTTAACCTAAAACCTTTAGACTCTAGGGCTTGTCGCCAAACTTTCGGCCTAGTGTTAACTCTATCATGCGTCTCGTCAATCAATACTATGTCATCGGCAAATAGCATACACTCCGATACCTCCCTGGGAATATATCGTGTCAAATTCGTTCATCACTAAAGCAAAAAGGAATGGGCTAAGGCCTGATCCATAATGTAACCCCATCACGATCGAAAACTTGTCTCGGCGCCATTGTAAATGTCCTTGACAACCCTAATATAAGTCGTAGGTACACTTCTAGACTCTAAACGTCTCCAAAGGATCTCCCTAGGACTTTATCATACGCCTTTTCTAGGTCAATGAACACCATGTGTAGGTCTCTTTCATGTCCCTATAATGTTTCAACAATCTCCTTACAGGATGAATGACTTCTGTAGTTGACCGCCCCGGCACGAAACTGAATCGGCTCTCGGATATAAGTACACCCCTCCTCATCCTCATCTCCACCACTCTCTCCCAAATTTTCATAGTATGACTTAGTAGCTTGATACTCCTATAATTATTGTAATCCTGAATATCACCCTTATTCTTGCACAACGGAACCATCGTGCTTTACCTCCATTCTTCTGGCATTTTAGCCGTCCTAAATATGACATTAAACAACGTAGTCATCCACACCACCTGCCTCACCCGCATCTACGAAAAGGTATATCTACTAATAATTCCATAGTTATTTAATCTTTCATATTGCAATCCCCACTTTATAATTCTAATATACAACTTTTTCACAACCTAAAGGATCCGTAAGAGTATTTTTCTCTTTAAATGATTTTATATCCGTTTTGTTAATACATGTGTTCTTATATATCTATATTCAATAGATTTTCGCGCAACTTAATGTCATCAACTAAACGATGCATGCATTATTTTTTCAGAATTTTTTATTCACGTTCGACCAATCAAATACGTCTTATGTTCATTGTTACTTGTCCACTATACAAAAATAAGTTTTCACCTTTACTTATTTATATCAAGAGAAGATAAATTTTATTTTCTTATTGTTCCTTTAATATTAATTACTCATTTCCAATCATTTCACAAGTTTAATAAGATATACACCAATTAATATGAATATTATGGTAAACTATATACTTTAATTATTAATTTTTACAGGGCGTGTGCAAAGTTAATAGTAGACAAATAAAAATTAACGGAGGGAGTGTTACATTATGCGAGAATACTTTTTTACTATCGCTCCAACCAAACGTTGAACAATTTTTTTACTCCTAGAACGATCTTTTTAATTCTAGGATTTGCTTTTCTGATCCATCCCGTGAAGAATTACTTTCTTATCATTATAAGGAAGGCGTAATAAAATATTACTGTTATAGAGGATGAAGAAATAATTAAAGACGCGGGTATATGTGGAGGGAAACCAAAATTCACTTTTAAAAATTCAATCTGAAAAAAAATGTAACCAAAAAACTTGCCCCGACAAGACAACCCCTTAAAACAACAATTCCCAAATTACTAGCTTTTCAATAATTTTATCCCTGTTTCGTTAATATATACATATTCTATCACACAAAAAATAATACTCCACCATTTTCAATTTGTTTGTTTTACTTTCTTTTTTCGTCCGTTTAAAAAGAATGTCTCTTTTCTTTTTCGAAAACTCTTTAATTCTAACTTTCCACATGCCATGTTTAAGACCACAAAATTAAATAATATTTTGACACGTTTTACATATCTTTAATTCAAGACTACAAGATTAAAAACTCTTCTTTGCTTTCTCAAACTCCATGTCGAGTCAAAATTAGACAAACAAATTAAAACGGAGGGAATGCTACAATAGATTCTCACATAACTTAAATGTAGGGGTGTCAAATAGGCGGGTTGGGCTGAAATTGGCCCAATCAAATGAAACAGGTGATAAATGGCTCTAACATTGACTAAAAGTTATTTGGTCGAAATGGGTTGCATTAAATGGACTAAAAATGGGTTGGGTCATGACCCGCCCAACTTGACCCAATTTTTTTTGAAGCATCTATTTTTCAGAAAAACATTTCGTGGAAAATATTTTCTAGAAATACATTTTTCGCGAAAAATATTTTCAAGGATTTTTTGAAAATATTTTTGAGGAAAACATTTTCCGCGATAAATATTTTCGAGCAAAACAATTTTGGTGAAAAATATTTCCCTTTATATCAAACACATTACAAACTTATAAGATACATGATACAAGAAAAGTGTATACATAAAAAAAAAATAGAGTAAACTCAAGCAATAAACTCAAATTTAAGTAAATCTTAAAAAGGGACTAGTATTGAGCTAAGTTGGTGGGCATAAAGGTGTACAAAAAGGAGTAAACGACTATATCAGTCCAACCCAATACATTAAGTGGTCGTTTGACCAAAATTATCCCGATTATAATTTCGGGACTAATTTATCTCATATATATCTTGACATTTTATACCATCTCCTTAGGATAAGTGAATATCTTTGAATCCGGGTTATACCATGGGATCGCATTTTATCTTTTGTTTGATGGAAGATAAATTTATACTTTCTACCAAACAATAAAATGTTTATCCCGACAATGCACCAAACGACCCCTAAGGACCATTTTTTGCAATCTTTTTTCGACATTATGGTGCGATTTCCCAAAGCGGGTAATATATGGAGGGAAACCCAAAAACAATTAACCAAAAAATCTTTTCCCGACAAGACAACCTCCTTAAAACAACAATTCCCAAATCTTAAAAACTCAAAAACCATATTCCACTAGCGCCCAAACTCAAAATTTTCCTCAAATATGGCGCCATATAAATATACACACACATCTCTCTTTCATTTCATCAACTTTCTCTTCCCTTTCACTCTACATTTCTATACACACACAAAGGAAAAGGGAGAGAAAGAGAGAGTTATATTGTGTTTGGTTGACGATATAAATTCATCGTAAGTAATGGCAGACCAAGGTAATTTTGTAAGAGTTACACGATTGGCCAAGAAAAGGGAAGCAGAAGCAATGGTTAAGCACTTACAACAACCCAACAAGAAGAGGGTTGTGTTGGGTGAAATTCAAGATTTGTCAAATGCTGGTTTTAATCAGATTAAGCCTAAAACTAAGCAGATTACTACTAAGAGGAAGGTGAAAAGGTGTGTTAGTGAGAAAGAGAAGGAAATTGATGTTGATGCTAAATTGGATGATGACCCTCAGATGTGTTGTGCTTATGTTTCTGATATATATCATTATCTTCATCAAATGGAGGTAATTAGTCTTTTTACTCTTTTCAATATACTTTAGTGTTGTTTTATGCTTCATTTGTTTGTATTTAATGAAGATCTTAGTTAATCATGTAGATCTCAATGATTAAGTGGATTTTTCCCCCTTATTTTACAACTATTTAATGAGTTTGAAGAGATCTGAATTATTAAGAGCTATAAGAAAGTCTTAATTTGTAATTTGTGGTACATTTCATCTATATGTTTAAAAAAAATGTAAGATTTAAGAAGTGAAATGTCTAAATTTTTAATGAGATCAAGTGTGTTATCTGTTATTTAATTGGGTCTTACCTAATAGAGCCTGATTTGGTTTCTTATGGATAATTTGTAAGTGGGCACACTAAAGATTGAATTTTGGCAACTGGTGTTGTGGTTAATATCATTGAATTATCAAATCTTGATTTCCAGCCACGTAAATTTGTTTGGGTTTTGTAATTAGATTAGAGAATTAATTTTAAATACAGATACAGTAATTACTCGATCAAACAGGAATTTTTAATTAGATTAGTCTTAGTTAGACTGTCTAAAAAGGCTCTTAGATTCAGTACTTTATTTCAGAGATTATTGTGAAATTAGAGCTCTGTTTGAGGCCTAATTCTCATAGCACCCTTCCTAGATGGTGGTTATGAGGTTAAGTGCTCTTTAGGTGTATTGGGTTTTGTTGTCAATGATAATATTTACATTAGTTACCAAAAAAAAAAAAATTGTTTGGGTTTGTGTGTATTACTTTAACAAGTTATTGATATCTTGGCTTTTGAGTTCTTGACTAACTCTGTGATTTTTTAAATCAGATTGAGAAAAAGAGAAGACCATTGCCTGATTACCTTGAGAAGGTTCAGAAGGATGTGACTGCAAATATGAGAGGGGTTTTGGTGGACTGGCTGGTAGAAGTTGCAGAGGAATACAAACTTTTAGTAGACACTTTGTACCTTGCTGTTTCCTACATTGATAGATTCTTATCGGTGAATGTCATCCCTAGGCAAAGACTTCAACTTTTGGGTGTTGCTTCAATGCTCATTGCTGCGTAAGTACCCGAGCCAAGAATTGGTTTTATTCCCTTGGTGATGTGTGTAACTTTGCTTACGAATTTAATATAATCTGTTGATTATTATCAGGAAATATGAGGAAATTAAGCCTCCACATGCTAAGGACTTTAGTTACATTACAGCCAATACATTTACAAAGAAAGACGTGGTGAAGATGGAGGCTAGTGTGTTACAATCCCTCAAATTTGAAATGGGTAATCCCACAGCCAAAACATTTCTCAGAAGATTTACTAGGGTTGCCCAAGAAGATCACAAAGTAAGTGCACAAAAATGACATGAACAATATGATTTTTTATTCAACTTTGTTTCTGTCAAGTGGCTGCTTATGCTATCTTTTCTGTTTTTCACAGAATCACGATTTGCAGTTGGAATTTCTGGGGTGCTACCTTGCGGAATTAAGTTTATTGGATTACAACTGTGTGAAATTCTTGCCTTCTTTGGTAGCCGCTGCTGTGATATTCCTTTCAAGGTTCACATTACAGCCAAAGTCTCATCCTTGGGTGAGGATTTTGATTCATTGTTCACTATGTTTAGTTCATTGATATATTGAAGTTCTGAATTAACTTTATTCATTTTACAGAATCTGGCCCTTCAAAGTTGCTCAGGATATAGAGCAGCAGATTTAAAGGAATGTGTTCTTATCATACATGACTTGCAATTAAGTAGAAGAGGAAGCACTTTGGCAGCTGTGAGGGACAAATACAAGCTGCATAAGGTATCAGTCCTTGTTGATAATTGGTGATTTTGTTATAAACACCTTCATAGATCAGTAGTCTGATATGAACAATGTATGATTTTCCTGTAACAGTTCAAATGTGTGTCAACATCGTCTTCTCCTTCGGATATACCTGATTCATTCTTTGAAGATACAAGATAATGATTACTCGGGCATATGCTTGGAATTGGAAAGGGACGTTACAATGATACCTGGAAAAGGTGAACTGCCCTGCCTTCCTCAAGCAGGAAAGCTGGCTCATGATCCTCTGAGGACGACATCATGAACCTGAGTGTCATTATAATAGATTTGGTCCTCAAGGTGTACGAAAGTTATAACAGGTAGCTAATAAGATAATCTTCGAAATTTTGTGACTTGGTTTAAAAGTCTCTTCATGTTAAGCTTAGAGACATGGATAGTAAAAATAGTGATGCTTCTACATTGTTGTACTGAAGTGATGGTTGGAGTTTAGTACAGATACATTACTCCTGTAATAAGCTAGAAACAACTACAGAGTACTACTAATAAAAACGTGTACTCCTTATTGCCTTCATTTTCAGCATTAACCCCTGTTGCAGTTCTCTTTTTTGCCTAGCTTAAAATGGTGCTAGTATATATATAACTGTAAACTATTGAATGAGATTGGCGTTCAAATATCAGAAAGAATTTAGGAGCTTTGCAATTGGTCTCTAATCCCTATTAGTTTGTAATTGAGGCTAATTATTATTGCTGTCATAAGCGCACATTCTTATGACTAGACTTGCAATATGTGGAAGAGGTAGGCATAAATACCGAAGAACCGAAAACCAGACTGAATTATTTTAGTTTTTTGGTGATAAAATTTTTAAAACTTCGGTGTTCAGTTTGTTCTTGGTTTAGTGTTTCGACATTTTGGTTCGTCAGTTTAACGAATTTTAATACATAAGTACAAAATATAATAATATATGTAAATAACACTAATCTGAATTCCCAATCTCAGGCCCATATTAACGTGCCCCATCCTCAAGCCTTATGCTTTGCCCTAATTTCACTTTTTGTTCTTCCCTTTGAGGCCTGAGAGTCGAATTGACTGCGAGAGCAGCTGTATGATATGGTTGCTGCGGATGATTTCTTGTGTTAATTTCATTTTAATTTCACATTTCACTCTGTTGCACCTGATGTATGCTATGGATCTCTTTACTCAATCTCTTCTTTTTCTTCTTTACTTTTGTTGTCATGCACTGGTGGGTTTGATGATACAATATAAATTTGTTTCGTGTGCTAAGTATCTACAGATTCTCTCTCTCCATGGGTTCACCCTCAGCAAAAAATTACATTGTATATATAGGTAGATTTTCTGTATTCATGTATATATTATGTATATATATTAACTTTTGAATAACCTGAACAAATGTAAAATGTTAGCTTAAGTTGTTCAGGGTGTTTAAAGTTGTCTCTAACGTCCTAGGTTCGATTCCTAAAGACAACTTTATTTTGTATATTTAGCTTTTGTTATTTTTTCTGAACCTTCTGAATGAAAATCCTGAATCCGCCACTGCCCATAAGTTTACTTGTCATCATTTTTGCGAAATGGACACAACATTGATGTCCAGATGGTGAAATGCCCTTCAGGGCTTCAAGAACTCAACATTTGCTATCTCAATGAAGTACAAGATGAAACCAACCGAAGAACCGAATTAAAAGGATTGAATCGAACTGAATCGAACCGATTCGGTGGGGTGTTTGGTTCACACTAACGAAGAATCGAACCGAAGTTCAAAAAAACTGAACCAAAGAACCGAATGTCCGCCCTTAAGTCTAGTGACTATATTGACTTTCCTCTTCTAAACTTCGAGCGATAAAGTCCACGATAGTACTTTGTAGACTTGCAACACTCGAATTTCATATCACTTCCCTCTCGCCTACCTGGATGAGAAGTTCATGTTCGAACATTTTACTCCTTAGTAGGTTTTGAAGAGAGCATTTTGTGAAAGAGTGGTTTACCCGAGTCCGGAACAAAAATGATGCAAAAAAAAATTTTTTTAACCAAAATATCCCAACAAAAAAAAATGTTACCAATATACCTTTAGCGCAGTATTTTACTGCGCTAAAGCACTTAACCGTAACGGTACCGTTAAGTGCTTTAGCGCGAAAATATTGCGCTAAAGGAGTTTCGTGTCCTATAACGCAAAGCAAGATAAAATACTGCGTTATAGTGCTCAACATAAACCGATCGGGTTCCACCACTGGTCCCCTCCAGTGGTTGAAAAAAAAAAGAGGAAACGGCCATTGACGAGAAAAAAGAGGTGGTCCCACTTCCAAAAACGTCAATTTCTATTAAATTTCGTCCGGAAAGTTTAGATTCTCGATATTCAAGTCGAGGAGCAAGATTCTAAGTTCAAATTTTGGGAAAAGCGGCGTAGAACTCGATTAAATAATCTACAAAAATCTTCGATTAAGGTTTTCTACTATGAACTTTTGTTATTATTTTGTTATATACATTATATTCTAAGCATGCTTAACATTTAATCCTTGCTATGTTTCAAAAAAAAAAATCAATTTTTTTTTTTGTTCTTTTTCGGATTGGGCAGTGGCTTTTGCCACTGTTCCGATTTTTTTTTTTTTTTTTTTTGGTTTAATTCAATATTTGTTAAATGTTTATGAATTGTTAATTTGTTAAATGTTTATGAATTGTTAATTTGTTATATGTTTATGAGTTGTTAATTTGTTAATTATTTATGAATTGTTAATGAATTATTATTTTGTTAAATATTAATTATGAATTTATTAGTTGTTAAATATTGTTTATGAATTGAAAGAAATTGATTGGTAATGAATTATTATGTTGTTAACACTTTGATTGGATGATTGTTATGTATTATTTTGACATTTTTTCGTATTGTGTCATATTGTATAGGACCAAATCAATGGTTACATAAAATAGGACCTTTCGTCGTTACATAAAAATTATCTAAAAAAGTAACAATCAAAACAAAACATTGTATTTAAATTAACAACATAATATAATACAATAGGTAACAACCATCCAGATAAGTTGTAAATGATTATGAATTGTTATCTATATAATTTTAAAAGCGTGAATATATATATGTTAAATAAAAAAAAGATTATCCAAAAAAGAATAGTTAAAGTTCTTCTTTTCATAAATACATAAGTTAACGATAAAAATGTAAAGTTTGTAGAAAAATATGTGGTCGACGAATATACTCTTTTAGTCTAATTTTATCGTAGCTGTGTTGGTTATTTGGTCAACTAAAAATGTATCACATATTCAAAATAGAGTTCTAAACAAATATTCACTATTTGAATTTCGATTCTCAAACTAATTAACTTAAGATGATTCTCAAAAAAGTCTTTGCCATCACATATGTGTCCTTACTATCACATATTAAATTTACCGCATATCCATGTTAATTATTCACAAGATATAATACTACATAATTCACATATTCCCTACAAATTATTAATTAGTTAATATAATTTATCTTTCATTTCAAGAATAATGACTAATTTAGTTTTGTACAGACCGGACTCTTTCATGGATCCGAATGTTCCCCCTGGGCCCGATGTTCCCCCGGGGCCCGATGCTCACGCGGGGCCCTCTGTTCACCCGGGACCCTCTGATAGATCAGTATTGTCTTTACAAGACAATCATAGATCAGACTTATTATGGGTCGGTGCTATAGGGATATCTACTAGGCTCCGCCCGTAGGCCGGCAGAGAGCTTGGGCTCTTTTACGCGAGCATCCCCCACACCCTCGCGTCTTGGAGATATTGTTTCGCGCATCTACCGTTGCGTGTCCGTTGGTCGAGTACAGTATGATTGGGCGCTCATCACAGCCATGGTTGAGCGGTGAAGGCCAGAGACATATACCTTCCATCTTCGCACTGGTGAGGCCACGATTACACTTCAGGATGTGGAGGTCCTATTTAGACTACGGGTAGATGGAGAGCCATTATACACTCGGTACGAGCCTCCTCCTGGTCAGACGTGGGCGACAGAGTTGACTAGGCTCACCTACTTCGTGCACGCGCGCCCGTGGCCGCATGTCGGGGCGTAGTCGGGTTCGGATTAGTGCACCTCGTACTTTTTTGGAGGGTCTTGATCCGTTGATGACGGCACCCGCAGACGCCGTCGATCGTCATGCCCGTTTGTATCTCGCTTTGTTATTCGGGGGCATCTTGTTCCCGAATTCATCGAGTGCCTTTGTCGACTTACGTTATTTGGTTTTCTTGGAGCATCCGGACCGCCCGGGAGACTACACCGGGGGGGGGGGGCGTTTTGGCGTATCTTTTCGTACGCTCGTGCCGAGCGTCCGTTGGGAGTTGTCACGGATACGTGTGTGGATTTTTGTTGTTCTCCGGGTAATATTTTAAGTATGCCTTCCTTTAATGTAGACAAAACTCTTGAAAAGACGACTTAAAAATTGTATTTTCTAATATCGGCCGTCTGGAGTTATGGGCATGGGAGAGGATCTTTTTGCCTTTTCGGCCCCGTACCAAGGCATCGCCCTCGACATTGACATGCCTTATGCGAGGAAAGGACGGACAGCGGGTTTTGATCGGGATGTGGATATGCACCACAGTATTCTACCATTCCGGGACCAGCTTGATCACATGACGAACGATGCGGTAAAACAATTTAAATTTACATTAATAATTTAATTAAACGTCTTTTCGACTTGGTGATCACTGATTTGTATGTATATGTTATGCAGCTATTTATATGGACGCCGTACGCTGCTATATTAGATGGTTTGCCACCTTCGTAGGTGGCGAGTCATGGGTTTGGATGTCGCGGTGTCCATTGATACACTTGGACATCGTGAGGAGCACATGCCCGAGCGTGTCTTACGACGGTTGGGCATACACGAGTATACCCCCTCACGTTCGTCATGAGCTCGACACTACCGGCGGACGATCGGGCTGCCGTTGATGATGATTTTCTAGCTTTCATGCATGTTCGGCTCACGTTGGGAGAACGAGGTTGGGCACTTTAGGCCGTCGTCGGCCATTTGACTCACGTTCAGATTACATGCGCTCGGTATCATCGATCACACGCCGATTGATCGGCAACCCGCCCTTGCCTCCCCACAGGGATGTAGGATACTCGGCACTCGCCGGGCGATGCGAGGCATTGGTAAGTTTATCGTACTTAGATTTATTTAATCGCATTGAATGTTACGTTTTAAAAAATAACATTTTTTTCTGTTGAACACAAATGCAGCTGGTGGCCGTACAGCGTTTACGCATGTTGGGGTAGAGCATATGCCTTACCCTGAGCTTGCGGGGCCTAGCGGAGATGGTACGGATATCGGAGGATGGTATCCGAAGAAAAAAGGGCGAGATTAGGCGCATGGAGGAGCCTATTCCGGAGGCTGACTATCAGGCAGCGCCAGGAGGAGGACACAGTGCTCCCCAGGGAGGGCCGTGTCGCGGGAGATGCCGTGCGCCGGGGACGCCGTGCGCGTAGAGGCCGCGGTGCTGCGCGCAGGACTCGGTGGTGAGGACACCATACGGTAGACGAGGCGGATGAGGCCGATCCCATTCCGCAGGCGTTCACGGTCTAGTCCATCTGCAGCCGTTCCAGGGCCGGTGGCGGCCCTCACTCCGGGGACTCACCTACGTTTACGCCGGCACTCTTGCTTGGTGAGAGATACCCGGGTCGTCATCACGGCCCGAGCCGTAACGCATACATGGAGGACCGTGATAACGTTGATTGGGCGGCGTTACGCGCTTCATTGGGGCGATGAGCGGCACAGGAATTTAGAGGGACCTAGGATTCTTGACTTCGATGAGTTTTTGATCCCGGTTAATATTTAAAATGCTTATTTGTTCATTTAAATTATTTATTTAAATATATATATATATGTTACTCATTATTTAGTAATATTTTATATTTAGGATTCGGCGCCAGCGGGTCCACCAGAGCCACCCACTCAGTGCGTTTTCTCATGGGTCTCGAGCCGCGGTGTCTTCCCATATGACCACCGAGCCACGAGTAAGCTTTTTATTAAAATTTCTTTTTTATTCAACATAAGGTCAATATTTAATATATATATTTGATTATTTAAAGTACTTATTTTAAATATGTATGTTACTTATTATTTCGATATTTTGATATTTTAGGATTCGACGCCCGGCGGGTCCCACGGGGAGCGACCCATTCGGGCATTCGGTCGACCTGCCGAGCGAGGTGTCTTCTCGTGAGACTACCGAGGCGCATGTAAGTTTTTTACTTAAAACTACTTTTATTCAATATAAGGTAAATATTTATTTAATTTTTATAACCTTTACTTGGACTTCGAACGGCATCTCGTCCGGAGACTACCTCATATTCACCATCACACCCATCCGAGGAGCCTCGGACCCATCTCGGGGAGCCTGCTCGGCGCCCGTTGACACACACGGAGTTTGATTAAATAAATAACGTTAATGTATTCAATATAAATAAGAAATGGTACTAATTATTATATACTTTTCAGGTTCATCCTTCGGCGCCTGAGGTGGCGACTCCAGACGAGGAAGTGATTGAGTCTCCAGACCTAGCTCAGCCTGAGGTTTTGAGCGTGCCAGCGGGAACAGATCCCAAGAAGAAGCACGTTCTAGTCAAGGGCACACGGGCCAGGGGAAGAGGAGATGATCATGACTTGGAGCTTCCGGTTATTAAGAGGAAGAAGGACGATGGAGACGATGGCGAGGGCGGTGGGGATGGCATGAGCCTTAGGCCTAGGGATAGTCTCCGGCATACTACATGTGGGACCCATCCACGATAGTGTATATACATTAGTGTTATACAATTTATCGTAAATATTATATATTTTTGCATATTTATATATATTATCTTAGTTTTTATTATTGTTTATAGTTTCACATCCTAAATTGATTAAAAAAAAAAAAAACTGACACGTTCGAAATAAAGTTAAGCATTAATTTAAAAATAAGACGAAACCCTAAAAGATAAATAACGTAAAGCCAATGACTACAAGTCTTCAAACAAAAAAGGACTTCGAGCACTTTTCAACCACTAAAACGACAATCCAAAGTATTGCGTATTCTTTATGTATTGAGCCTATCTTATTAATTGTACAAATATAAATAGGGTTCTATATAAAATATTGAAGTTTCGGAGTATCAAAGCATGATTAATATACGACTAAACTACGTAAAAAGGAGTGAAATGGAAAATGGCGGACTACTATAGCGCAGTAAAATAATGCGCTATAGCTAATATCCATGTAAGTATAACGCAGTAAAATACTGCATTATAGGACACCCAAGAAAACTCCTTTAGCGCAGTATTTTACTGCGCTAAAGGTACATTGGTAACTTTTTTTTTTGTTGGGGTATTTTGGTTCAAAATTTTTTTTTTTAAGCCATTTTTGTTCCGGACCCGATTTACCCTTTTAGTGGGTTTACACATCGTGAATCTAAATTAGTCACACTTGTTAATTACCTAATGGCTATATAACCCCCCCCCCCCCCCACAACAACCCACAGCCCACCCCACCCACTGCCCCCTAAAAAAAGTCTAGTTCTTATGCTGTCGAACCTCATGCTTTTTGATCATATTTATTATTGCCAAATCTCACATACAATCAAACCTCTCTACAACATCGTTGGGTCCGAAATTTTTTGGCTGTTATACATCTATAACAGCATTGATATTTGAATAATATTTCGTTGTTATAGGCAAAATAGATTAATAAAATCTAATTTTTCATTTTTAATTGCCAAATTCTATGGTTAATCGCATTTGGCATAAGGAAGGAAAATCTTTTGATGATGCAAATATATATATTCATATAATATTCTTTGTCATAAAGAGTGTATTAAAGGATCAAATATTTGGTCAAAATATCTACACTTATTATTGGTAAGCATAAATATTCTATTTTTATAAAGATTGTTAATTATTATATTACTAAAGATAAAAGATAGCTGTTATATGGGGGTAATATTACAAAGAGCGTATTGTTATAACATTGGTTGTTGCTGTTATAGGTAAAATGCTGTTATGGACAAGTAAAATATAACATAAAAAATAGGTTCAGGAAAAAACTTGAATGTTATAGAGAGATGATGTTATAGGCGGATGTGTTGTTGTAGAGAGATTTGACTGTATTTGGGCTTTCCTTTGTTTTTCTTGCAAATCAATTGCAGAAACCTTCTCCTTTCCTAATAGTGGCGAAGACGAAGAAGGGGGAAGTGGTGGTTTGATGGAGAAGAAGGTTAGGTTTTTTTTTTTTTTTTTTTTTTTTTTTTTTTTTTTTTTAAAAAAAAGAAAATTACATGGCAAAATTTAATTGGTGTGGTCTAAAACAAAAGAAAATTTATATATACACGTAACGTCTATGTGGATAAGCAAAGGGTCCTAGTCAGCAATCCGTTAGTGGTAAGAGTATTTTTAACAAGTTTCTTAACGGGAAGGGTAAGTATGAACCAAAACTCTAACGAAAGTTAAATCTAAAATATAGACTATAGTTGGAGAGTAAATTTGACCCTTTTCCCAATTTTTGATGGCACTGTTATGGTTATACTAAAATTGCACTGCTTTTGCATAGTACTCCCTCCGTTCACTTTTACTTGTCCAGTATTCCAAAAATAGATTTTCACTTTTACTTATCACTTTTAGCATATCAAGAGAAGACAATTTTATTTTTTCTGTTTTACCCATAGTATTAATTACTCACTTCAAATCATTTTTTAAATCCAATAAAAATATGCACTATTTAATATGGGCACATTGGTAAATTATGCACTTCATTTATTGTTTCTTAAACAGTGTGACAAGTTCAAAGTGAACAAGTAAAAGTGAACGGAGGGAGTATAAGGACTATTAATGCTCTATATAATAGAATAGGGATGATTCTGATTCAGAGTCTAAAACTAAGGGACTATTTTGAGTTTTTTCTTAAAGAAAAAATAATTAAAGAAGTGGGCGTCTGTGGAGGGAAACTTTAAGCTCACTTTCTAAAAAATTCAATCTGAAAAAAACAATCAACGAAAACATTTGCCCCGACAAGACAAACCCCTTAAACAACAATTCTCAAATCTTAAAACTCAAAAACCAATACACCACCCCACATAGAGCGCCCAAACTCAAAATTTTCACAAAAAACACTCTGAAACTATGGCGCCATATAAATATACACACATATCTCTCTTTCATTTCATCCACTTTCTCTTCCCTTTCACTCTACATTTCTATACACACACAAAGGAAAAGGGAGAGAAAGAGTAACAAGCAATGGAAGGCCAAGGTAGTTTTGTAAGAGTAACAAGATTGGCGAAGAAAAGGGAAGCAGAAGCAATGGTTAAGCATTTACAACAACCCAATAAGAAGAGAGTTGTTTTGGGTGAAATTCAAGATTTGTCAAATGTGGGTTTTAATAAGATTAAGCCCAAATGTAAGAAGACTACTAAAAGGAAGGTGAAAAGGTGTGTTAGTGAGAAAGACAAGGAATGTGATGACCCCCAGATGTGCAGTGCTTATGTTTCTGATATATATGCTAATTTGGATGATGACCCTCAGATGTGTAGTGCTTATGCTTCTGATATATATGATTATCTTCATCATATGGAGGTTTGTCCTTTTTACTCTTTTCATTAAATTTTGGATGTTGTTTTATGTATCATTTGTTTGCACTTAATGATTATCTGAATCTTAATCATTTAGATCCCAATAGTTAACTGTGGTTTATGTTTAGTAATTAAGAAGTCAAATGTTTAATTGGGTCTTACCTAATAGAGCCTGATTTGCTTCTTATGGATGATTTTTGCGAATGGGCACACTAAAGATTGAATTTTGTCAATTGGGTTGTGGTTAATATCATTGAATTAATCAAATCTTGATTTCCAGCCATGTAAAGTTGTTTGTATGTGTGTGAGGTTAGTCCTTTTAATCTTTTCATTAAGTTTTGCCAGTTGTCTTTGTATTGGGTAAAATCCGTGTTCGGGTCAGTTTCTATACCCGGGAGCTCGGAGAGGCCGGAAGGATCTCCACAGTTGGCACCCACTCCCACCTGCTCTGGTCACGTCAACAAATCTCAATCAGTGTGTCGTGGTAGAGAAGCATGTGGGGGTACCATTGGGTCACATCAGTGTCCCCGTTAGGGTTGAAAAGTCTTGTTTTGATTTCTATATAGATAGCTTATCATGTAAGCTAAGGCAGATCCATCTCATCTCTTGTAACCCATCTCTTATTTTTTCTCTGAAGCAATACACATCCGGGCACGCTGATTATCTTTGAATATATATCTATCTTGCCTGATTTTATCATTTCTTAAGCTTGGTTCTTTCAATTTAACTCTGGTAATCACGAATATTAACCCCATAAGGAGAGTTTCCGGGATTGGATACGACCTACTGTTTTTAAATCCTTAAAATACAAATCTCTAACTGATTATCTATTTTCACCGGAAATCAGTCTTAGGCTTCAAACAATTTGTTTGCACTTCATGAAGATCTTAATCTTAATCATTTAGATCTCAATGATTAAGTGTATTCATTTATTTTACAATCATTTAATGAATCTGAGTAGATTTGAATGATTAATACATGTAACAAAGTCTTAATTTGTAATTCGTGGTACATTTATGTATGTTTAAGACATGTAAGTTTTTTCATCTAAAAGAATTTAGAAGTCAAATGTCTAAATTCTCACGAGATCAACTGTGTTATATGTTGCTAGCAAGTCAGTTGATTTAATTGGGTATTACCTAATAGAGCCTGATTTATTTTCTTTTGGATGATTTTGCAAATGGACACACTAACAATTGATTTTGGCAACTGGGTTGTAATTAGAGTCATTGAATTATTGAATCATGATTTCCGGCCATGTAAAGTTGTTTGGGTATGCGTTACGGTACATTAACAAGTTATTTATATATGGGCTTTTGAGTTTTTGACTAACTCTGCGTAAGCTGGAATTGTTAGCTATATAATTTTATTCAGTGCTTGTGTAGTAGTATAATTTTATTGCGATTTTGGATTTTGACATATTGTATAAATTCAAATCAGATTGAGAAAAAGAGAAGACCATTGCCTGATTACCTTGAAAAGATTCAAAAGGATGTGACTGCAAATATGAGAGGAGTTTTGGTTGACTGGCTGGTGGAAGTTGCAGAGGAATACAAACTTTTAGTAGACACTTTGTACCTTACTGTTTCCCACATCGATAGATTCTTATCAGTGAATGTCATTCCTAGGCAAAGACTTCAGCTTTTGGGTGTTGCTTCAATGCTCATCGCTGCGTAAGTATCTGAGCCAAGAATTGGTTTTGTTCCCTTGGTAATGTGTGTAATTTTGCTTTGAATCTGATATAATCTGTTGATTATGATCAGGAAGTATGAGGAAATTAAGCCTCCACATGCTAAGGATTTTAGCTACATTACAGCCAATACATTTACAAAGAAAGACGTGGTGAAGATGGAGGCTAGTGTGTTACAATCCCTCAAATTTGAAATGGGTAATCCCACAACCAAAACATTTCTCAGAAGATTTACTAGGGTTGCCCAAGAAGATTACAAAGTAAGTTTCACAAATATGACATGAACATTGTGATTTTCAATTCAACTGTGTTTTCATTAAGTGGTTGCTTATTTTAATTATTTTCTGCCTTTTACAGAATCCCGATTTGCAGTTAGAGTTTCTAGGCTACTACCTAGCAGAGTTGAGTTTATTGGATTACAACTGTGTGAAATTCTTGCCTTCTTTGGTAGCCGCTGCGGTGATATTCCTTTCGAGGTTCACATTACAGCCAAAGTCAAATCCTTGGGTGAGGGTTTTGATTCAGTAATTAATTATTTACTATGTTTAGTTCATTGCCATATGGAAGTGCTGAATTAACTCTATCCATTTTACAGAATGTGGCCCTTAAAAGTTGCTCAGGATATAGAGCAGTAGATTTAAAGGAATGTGTTTTTATCATACATGACTTGCAATTGAGCAGAAGAGGAAGCACTTTGGTAGCTGTGAGGGACAAATACAAGCTGCATAAGGTATCAATCCGTGTTTGATAATTGGTGATTTTGTTGTGAACACCTTGCATAGTTTAGTTATCTAATCTGAACACTTTACGATTTTCCTGTAACAGTTCAAATGTGTGTCGACATTGTCTTCTCCTCTGGAGATACCAGATTCTTTCTTCGAAGATACAAGTTAATGATTAGTTGGGTATATGCTTGGAAATTGGAAAGGGATGATACAAATGATACTCTGGAGGAGGTGAACTGCCTTCTTGGTGCTGGCTCATGCTACTTTGAGGACATCATTTTAGCATATTTGGTATAATCTTTATGATGTATGAAAGTTATAGGTAACTAGTAAGATAATATTGAAACGATGTAGCTTGGTCTCTGCATGTTTAGATTAAAGCCATGGATAGCAAAAATTATGGTTCTGCGTTGTACTCTTGACATCTTGTAATAAGCTGGAAAAAACTCCAGAGTACTTACTAGTATATGAAAAGATATGAATGTACAGAGTATTACCTTCATTTGGAGTACTAAACCCCTATTTCAGTTCTATTTGGTTGCCTAGCTTAAAATGGTTTTAAAATTTATAGATTAAACCTCTTTGTAACGGTCTCGTTTGTTCCGGACCTAAAGACTTAGCTACAGATATATTAAATAATTTTATCCGTTATGAACATCCTACAACTGTTACAATTTAACACCTTGAGTTAAAAGGGAAAAAATATATACCTATAGCAATTCCTAAAGATTTTGAGAATAGTCTTATATCCGATGATGTAACGTGCTTCATAATAAGACACCAAATTATTGTTAAAGTTCTCATTAGTCTTCCTCTGCAATTCAGGCAAGAAAGCAAATACCTATTACGTTTACCCAATCAAATAAGTCGGGTTTTCCCATCAGAGGGCAATTGTTAAAAAATGGGAAGAAAATGATGAATGAGGAAGAAAAAAAAAAGAGGAGAAACTGAAGAGCATTATTAACTCAATTATACATAAAATGTATGAGTTATAGAGAAATGATTGTTATTAATATGTTAACTTCCTTGTGACCACATTATCTTTTCCACACATTAATTATACACCTACAAAAATAGTGGAATAATGTGATAATTCAAAGATTGATTCACAGAGAATACTCAGTATAGTGACTGACGAGTTAATCCAATATTAGGAAAAAAAGGTTTGGAACCTGGTGGTCTAGGTAGTCCCAACTCCCAAGTCCTGGACATGAATCACAAATGGAAATAAGAAACATAGAAGTACTATACCTTATCTTGGTCTTTCTTTTTTTAATAGATCGACGACTTCTTAAATTTGCCCGAGCTATGCAAAATGGTCCAAATTTGTCAGTGAACCATGCAGTAACGGTGCAAATTGAATAGTTAACCGTTAGTCAACAAGCCTTACCTCTATTTGTAATGGCAAGGGTACATCTAATTCCAACTTTCAATCAAAAGCAAATATACGTTCAAAGGTAAATTTAGACCTTTTTCCTAAGTTATATATAACAAACCTATAGTTCAATTTACAGGTGGCAAAGCTATATTTTTCTGCTTTACTGGATCATGAATCTGATCCTCATCCTGCACAGTTGAAAAAGATATGCTTAAAAATGAGTTGAGAGGTTTTCTTATTTATTTTGCTTTCGTTATTATTGTTAATGTAAAGATATAATTCAGAGAAGTTAAGTGACATGAAAGGATAAAAGCATGCATGCATCTAATATTGAAAACAAAAAGATACTAAAATAAGATATTTTAAATCCCCAAATTATAATTCCCACGTTATAATTCCAGTTTGCAAACCCAACGATTCCTGGGGTTTTTGGAATCACTTTCGAGCAACAAGATGACGATGCGACTAAATTACATCTAATCAAAATATTTGCAGTTGATCAACTAAATGCTGCTCTAACTTACTACAAAACCATGTCAATTTTGTTGCCAGCAACAACAACAAGAATAGCGGAACAGTTAGTAGCAGCTACAGCAGTACCGCAACCCTAAGTCTAGGTCAGTGCCATAATGATTTAGTCGGGCCCCAATGCGGGTACCAGACACCGGATGAACCAAAAAACACTTATCTACAATATGACTTCAAATATGGAGCCTCAATTGTTCTGCATTTCTACAAGTCCTTCAAAAATATTCCTCCACCTCTACAATCGAACATCAAACACACAAACCACGTTGTTTGCATAACAAGCTGCGACCTTGTTGCCTTCCTTGTCCCAACATACTTCAAACATACCGGCATTGCCCTTGTAAGTTCTTACAATCTTGGCCTCCTTCACTGACCATATATTCAAGTGTTTATCCAATGACCCACTTGCCAAGTACTCACCGTTTGGACTAAATGCAACGGAGTAAACAGGATCCCTGGGCTCAAAATGGAAGGGAATCTACTCAGTACAAAACAAAAACGTTCAACAAGAACAATATAAAGATTTGACGATCTAAATGAAGGAGAAACATTTCTCTCATTCTCACTCAACTACCTCCCCTCCCCCTACACCCACACCCAAATAAAAGGAAGAGTTATAAAGTTATTGATAGTTCGCTTGAGCACGAGTAAACAAACCCCATTATGCTCGAGTCTGTCATTTGATAGTTGAACACTACAAATTCAAGCTGGAATTATTTCTTTTACAATGTAATTGTACTAAGAGTGTCTTAGTATCTCCTGAATATCCAATTCAAGTAAAAAAATAAAAACGAGTGCACATCCATTACCTGTGACCATTCAAGCTGTGAAGAAGACGGCCTAATTCAACATCCCATAGCTTCACGGTAGAGTCAAACGAGGCACTACACAGACAGACAATAAAACAAAACCAGTAAGCTCAAAGAACTAAAAGGTGAGGTGCAATACATTAGATCTCTTTTTGGAGCCAGCACACATCAAGAATCGATTTGCTGGATGGTTAAAGTGAAACTGTATGTCTCTGGATTATTTTTACACGCAAGGTTATGGTCAGATTGCAATCATCCCAAAATCTGAAATATCAGATCACCCATCAGATAACATGTCACTAATCCCGTCCTATCAACTTCAATGTTCAATTACCACGGGACTGAATCTTTTTATTCCCAAAAGAGCCTCTGGCCAATGTTGTAGTTGGCCATTCATTTATATTCTCATATTCAAAACATGCAAAACAAAATAATAATAATAATAATAATAATAATAATAATAATAATAATAATAATAATAATAATAATAATAAAAAATACACAACAACCTTCAGCCAAAGTTTAGGGAGCTTTTCTTTTATTCTTGTTATAGATTTGTATGACAGTAAAAAACTGTAGAAAACTTTTAATGATAGACTTAAATTTTCTTTAGATAAGGGAACTTATAGTATTAAATATTGGATTGAGATGAATCTATGTGGTACAACATGGATGAGAATCCACATAGCCGGCCCCAATTATCTCAGAATTGGGGCATGGTTGCTGTAAATGACCAAAGAAACCATAAATTGTGATCAATCAAAATGAATTTTGAGTATATCACAGTTGAACAATAAATCCCAAAAATGGATGATCAACATTGAATACAAAAATAAAGCAAATTTCAGAAAGAAAAGCTTGACGAAAAAGATACTTCCAAGATGTTGAAAGATGATAGAGTTAATGATGTTAAATGTTTGTTTTAATTTAAAATGTATCTAAGTTCACTGAACTTGAATAAAAGAAAAGTTTAAATACTCCAATAAAATATTGGGCAGAACGTTCCAAAAATAAGGAGCCCTCTTGAATGTTAACCAATTTTAATAGGAGTTATTTTCACCTCTTTCTTCTTTTCCTTTAATACCAGAAGAAGAGGGAAAACTACAGAGATAAATCAGCCCCAATGCGCCAAAGGCTGTAAAGTAGCAAGCATGAACTGAGTGAAGATCATGAGAGACCAGAGTTTAAATCCTAAAAAGGACAAAAATTTTAGGTAAGTTTTTCCTATCTGTCTAAAACCTTGGTTGGGAGAGTAACCAGTACATGAGCTAGTGAGAGTTAGGAGCTACCCAGTGGAACATTAAAGGTGCGAACAAACTGGCCAGGTGGAAGGCAAATCAGTCAGGTGAGGAAGGGATATCAACCTATATTTGGGGGAAAGGGATTTTTTTTTTGGGGTTGGGGTTGAGTGAAAGAAAGATGAGATAGGGGAGGGAACAACAGGTTTGTTTGAAACCAACTCCCCCCAAACACAACCCCAAGTCTCCTTCCAAGATGAAACAATCCGTCACACCTGAGTAAGTACTCGAATTTGACCTACCTGAAAAACTAATGTGTGTTTAACATGAATAAATCTAATCTAACTGAACAGAAGTCTTACCTGCACAGCAAAGACCATAAGGGTTTGCTTATGGATAGTTGTTTCAGATTCAAGTTAGGAGGAAGCAGGATTTAAAATTCCATGCTGGTTGGGACTTTGGGCACCAGAATCAAGCAAGGGACTTATAGGTTCAAACATTTTTTTAAGATTGGTAAGTTATTGGTTCAAACATCTGTTGCTCCTCTATCTAAGGAATTAGAATATCTAGGCAATCGGAAAAAATTTGCCTAGAAAAATGTAACTAGCAGGCAACTAAACCACCATCTTTCTCTACCACCTAAAATTGCTATATGGTACACAAGATTAATTCAACTTGAAGCGTAAAGTGCAAACAGAGCAGGGGCTTGAATAAATCTTCAGATTACATCTAACTCCACAGATCACTCGAGGATAAAGTGCAAAACTGTTACTCCGCGTGCTTCGTTTTATATCATGGTGTTTGATTGAAAGTGAAGTTTAAGAAAGCATTACTTTTGACACGTAATCTAAATGTATATAACATACCAAACGTACCCTTAGAAATATGGTGGTTCTCAACATGCTATATCATTCTTAAAGGAGCATGCATCAAGGTAAAAAGGGATTGTTAAGGTTAACGAGATTGCAGATAAGGAAAGGTATCCGGTCTATCTGAAAGTACAAAACAGAAATAGTATCAAATAAGGAAAGGTATACGATCTTTCTGAAAGTACAAAACAGAAATAGAGTCATATAAAATGGAACGGAGGGAGTATCTTATAAATCAGTGAAAACTGTGTCTGGCAGAACATAGAATCCTTATCACTTAGCTACGAACAATGATCCAATCATATTTTACGACACTGATATAAAATTTTATCGAGAACCTTGTGCTACCACCACATGTTACAGAAAATTATGGTAGAAAGAATAGTGTAATTTTTAAAAATGACTGGTAGCAATAGATAGAGTAATTACCTTGCCAGCAACAACTGCTTATTCGGATTGCTTGTACCAGAACCAGTCGGACTCCATTTGATGGTATATATCTCCTATAAAAAAACATTATGGTTAGCAGCGGATGTCTGATTTGATTAAATGAATCAACAGACCATAAAGAAGAAGAAAGAATAAAAATAGAAGACTTTAAGATGAAATTATTATGTTATATGTGATACTTTGCCATGTTCTCTGAAATCATGCAAGCAGGTATCCTGTTTCATGCTCCATATCTGCACAGAAAGAATGGATTATTGACAAATTTTATTTTATCCGACACAATAAACAGAATTTCTTGGAAACAACATATTCAAAGTCCAGCTCAGAAAAAGGTGAAGCTAAAATTCAACTTTCTCTAATCTGGAGTTCTGTAATTTGTTGAGCTCTCTTGGCACTATTGATTCAAGGATTAGGAATTTCTTTCTTGATAACACAAAAATCCCCGAGGGCCAGTGGCGCATCACACTGCTCCTCTACCCTTCTCCATTTAAAAATATCAAGCTTTTGCCTGTGGCAGGGTTTGAAACGTGACACGCGCCTAACCCACACATCACGATTTGCGCTCTTACTGCTAGACCAAACTCTTTTTTTTTTTATGACATGGGAACCCGCAGCTGCTACCCTTTGGGTGCGCACGGTAAAACCCAGCTCCCCGTGCAATAGCTCGCAAACCACACAGAGAGGTAACCCGCACTAGGCAAGCCCCGTGCGACGAGCTCGACACAAATCCCCTGCTGTCGTTGGCAGGGGGTTTCGAACCTGAGACCTCCATTATGAAAGACCCATGCTCAACCAACTGAGCCACCCTTGCGGGTACTGCTAGACCAAACTCTTAGGGGCTAGGAAATGCATATTTTTCCACATTAAGAAGTCACAGGCGAAACTAAGAGCTCATATAGTGTCAATAACCAAATTATGCTATCTGCCAGACCTAATTAAGCTGATCTTGCTTTTGGAGAATAACTTGCAAATTCCATGACAAAGATATAAATAAGGGACTTTCTGATAAGATAAAAATAAAATGACAAGGAATTACCAGAAGAAAAAGACAATAAGATGCATTAATATAACTAATACATAAATTCCGAACCTAAATATTATTCAAGCGTAATTAGCTTAATATTATTCAAGCGTAATTAGCAAGGTCTAGAAAACAAGAAAACCATAAAAAGCCACTTTCTGAAACATGTAGAGGCAGGGGCCTACTTTGGCTGCCTCTTTTTTTTTTTCCTTCAATAAATATTTTACCTGCTTTTGGTTTAGAAGGGCAAATTAGGAATTACCTTAGCTGTGCCATCATCGGAGCATGAAGCCAGCAAGGAACCTGAGGGGTCCCACTTGATAGCATTGACTTCACTCTGCAATGGCGAAGTCAACAACCCTTTAAGAATATTCACAAAGGATACATCAATGTTCCAATTAACATAGCATGCTAAGCTTCAGTATTTCAACTGGTACTCAAGTTTGCAAAAACAGTTCACATTGAAAAGAGCAAAGAAGATTTAGAACTAGGATTGCTATGATAAAAACCAAATGAGAAAGTAAACATATGATTGTTAGAGATTTTCTCGTTTTCTCGTGTGTTGTAAATGAGTGCCTTGTTTTATTTGATGACAATAACCCTTTAACCCCAGAGCTAGTTTTCTTATCTTGGATTGTAAAATTTTTGAAATGACAACATAAAACTTTCACCAAGCCAGTTGTTCTGTGACCAAGAGGGATTATTTAGCACATCATCTCGTTAATCTGTAATAATCAGTACACATATATCAAAGAGATAAAGAGAAAATGTACACTGATCCAATTTAATGTTCTTGACAAGTTTCAACCCTCCAATATCAACCAAATATTTATGAAAGAAATTTTCCCAAAAAAAAGCAACAAGTGGACCACACCTGATGTCCTGAGAATGTTTTGACTGGTCGATTCTCCCCAACTTTACAAACATGAATCAGGCTATCACTGGAGCAGGTCGCGAAAGAATTATTGTTTCGCCAATCAACATCAAGTGCCGGACCTGAATGGGGTTGTATAACAATAGTGAGAAAATACGCAAAAGAAAACAAACTCTATCCTTGCAAAGATATGAGGTTAAATATACAGCAAAATTAAGACAGAACAAGGACAACAAAACACCTGAATGAAATTCAAATTGCTGCTTCCATTCGCCAGACTTCACATCCCAAACAACGGCAGTGGTATCAACACTACTGCTAAGGAGATAATCACCTTTCTTGTTCCACTTCAAAGAGAAGATTGGCCCTTTATGTTTGTGAAGAGTACTAACCAATTCCCCTGGATGAAAAGTCAGTTATAGGATTGATCATGGATATCAGAACCAGAGATGACATAATAAGATGATAAAGGTGCCACGAACAGTAAATACCAAGAAAACTGAGCAGAAGTTACATAATTGAAAAAACAATCCAGTTTGATGACACATGAACAACACGGGTATTTTAACAACTGCAAGGCTGAATATCTTGTCAATTAGTGAAAAGGATAAAGCAAAGATATTCTGTGGAAAACAATGGGAAGTACTCAACGTTCTTGAATTGTTTTGACAGGGTAAAATACAAAAGTCAGAAAGGATCACATATCAAGCTTAAGCATCCAGTACAACTCATCCCAGGTTTTCTTAAAAAGCTTGAGAGAAGGTTATTGGAATAAAAAGGTCAATCATGTTAGGGTACCCTTGGTTCATAATTGACCTTTTTATTCCAATAACCTTCTCTCAAGCCTTTTTATGGACTTTGAAAACCTTAACCCATTGTCCTCCAAAAGAAAATAAATTCCCAGCCTTCCTCATAGCTGCATATGAAGACTCTAGTAAAACTTTTCTCTACAAAATGAAGCTATAGAAAGATAACTGAAAACATCGCTTAAATGCTTTTGAGTACAGTTATCTCATGAGTCAACTGATCCCCTATAGCAAAAAGCTAATCAATTTCCCAAACAAGAATATGGGTTGTTTCTTGGTGCCTTTTAGTTTCCATTAGATAAGAATATGGTTTCTTTCTTGGTGCCCTTTAGTTCCCATTAGATAAGAATATGGATTGTTTCTTGGTGCCTTATAGTTTCCATTAGATAAGAATATGGTTTATTTCTTGGTGCCTTTTAGTTCCCATTAGATAAGAATATGGATTGTTTCTTGGTGCCTTTCCCATTATGTAAGAATATTTTGTGGCGTATCATGAAAATAATCCAAAGAACAAACTTAAGCAAACACTTTTCCGAAATCATACTTTCAATGGCCAATTTATACATTCAATCATCAGAACCAGTTTTTCCTACATGTCCCTTACCAGCTCGGTTCCAGATTCTGGCTTGGCCATCGTAAGAACCTGTTGCAAGCAGGGTACCCTCGCCCTACACAAGAAGAAGTCATAAATACAAGACCGACTAATAACAAGAAAATCAAATTGGTAACCCATAAGCAATGCAGTCTAATTTCAGAAAGTCCACCAGAAAAGTATAGAAAGACAATGAAAGTCAACCCAAAATAAGCAGCAGAAAACTCACATTCCAATCAAGTGTTGTAACATCCTTGTTGTTCTCAGTTGCTCGACTTCTCAAATGCTTTAAAACCACAACATTTGGAGGTCCTCTTTGGATAGTAGAATTACATGGACCATCTCCAATGGTCCAAATTCTAGCAGTAGAGTCTCCAGCCCTAAGTTGATATTTAATATGGTTAGCCATAAGAAAGATGGTTCCTTGGTAGAGTCTAAAACAAGTCTCAAACTTTAAACTAAGGAAAAACAACTTCGAAGAATTTGACCTTTTAGGACATATCGGAGAGTAGGGGCTAGGGGCAATAGATGCACCCAAACAGTTAAAACAAAATCCAGTAACCAAAAGCTATTATCCGGATATAACTGACCAACATTTCAGCGATAAGGTAGATAAAACTGTTGACAGAGAAAATTACTGTAGTTGACGAAGCCACATCATTGTCAAACGTTTCCAATTCATGTCAGAGAACTAATTTGGAAATTGGAATACAGTTCTAGTAAAGCCTTCATGACCGGAAGTCACGAGACCAAACATATGCTAATTGAGGAGCCAAGCTGGAAAATGGGTTTTGTCTTTGACTCTTTGCAAACTATTTACTACCAACTTGGTATAGCACACGGCCCAGTAATCTGTCTAGAAGATGGGAATTTCATCTTTGCACGTATTACTTGGTAATTATATATTTTCAAAGATAAGCCCTTGTGGCCCCACAATACTTATCATATCACATATTGGAGAACTGATAAATTCTCGGTCATGTGTCTATTACTTCAGCAGAATAGTTCTTGTTGAATTTTTATTTCCGCTCATTTTCCTTTTCTGCGGTGTGGTGTTTGCTTTATCACATAAGCGCATTTCTCCTAGGTTAATCTGCTTTCCTAGAATGAGAATCTCCTTTGTCTATCAATTCCATAAGAAAGAAGAGAATGGAGTACCTAGGAACATCCAGTGAATAAAAAAAATTACTCTGTCTAAAGCATTCGGAAGAGGACAACAGCGGTTCTACCGAAAATTTTGAAGATGAAGCAAGTATCCTTGAACAGATTGATGTTGCAAGAGAATAAGAAACAGAAATATCTAGATTATTTCGAAGTTCTAGTGCTTATGATGATTATAACCAACATTGTAAGCTCACAAGAGAATTGGAAACAGAAATATGAAAATGAACATGAGTTGATTCATAGACGAGAGCACCAACAGAAAGAAATGGTACTGATGCTTACCCAGATGCAAGAACTGACTCTTCTGGACTCCAAGCACAAACAAAAACCTGGCATGAGTTTAGGAACAAGAGAAAATTATCATGTTAATATCGAAGACAGAAAAAGAAACAAGATATATATATATATATATATATATATAGGATCACGTATTGAGAAATCATGGCGGACTAGAAGAACTTTATAGACAAGCAGTCTAACCTCGGATGTATGCCCTTCCAAAACCATTACATCACAACTAGGAATTTCACATGGTAAAGAGGTTGAGTCTGTGCAGATCTCCATAGGCTCCAAATCTATTTTGCAACTCAACAAGCAAAACTTAAGAGTGTCACAAGACCAACAAAGAAAAGTGCAGAAGTATCAGCTGCATGCTCAAATTATCCTGCATCTATAATGCTCATATGAGAAGCAAATTAGTCGCAATGGGGATGTATTACCTCCAGCTTTTCCATTTTCCTCACGTCTGGCAGCGTCTTTTTCTCCGCTCAGTTTCACATCCATAATATCCTCGCGTGGTTTTTCTCTGTCTTTGCGCTTTTCTTTCTCCTTGTTCTTTTCACTCCTTTCTCTATCCCGTTCTCGCTCTTTTTGCTTCTGTTGTTTCTCCTTCTCCCTTTCTCTTGCAGATTCTCGTTCGTTGTCCCTCTCATGGTCAACATTCGCCTTATCCTTTCGCCTAGGTTTATCTTTCTGAAGCTTTTCCTTCTTCTCTTTTATTATTTTTTGCAGCTCATATACATCCTTTGTAATGAGATCCAAAGGTTGTAGAAACTGGAAGTCTTCATCCATATCAGTATCATCCTGCATTCCATAGTTATTATTGGTTAGTTCAGAGTTCTCAAAAGAGCTCAACTTCAGATCCAAAAATCAGAATATCAAAATTTTTGCATTACATTGCTCAAATTTGCTTCCAGTTCAAGATATTGAATGCCCTTTTGCACAAAGGTAACAAGAGCACCTGGAGGAACTAGATTTCCATCAATTGTGCTCTTATTGATCCCTGCCTCATATCCTAAAGCAAATGCTGAATGCGAGAATCCTGAAAAAATATATCAGCGAAACCAGTAGACTGATTAGATCCACTTTTCTAGGACTCGATCTTGGTACTACCGTACTACTCCAACACAATCAAAGTCAAGATGTCAGCCACCCTATTATCAAAGAAAATTCAATGAAGCATTAATTGGTACCTTAAAGAACCAGCCATAACTAGAGTCTTGACCAACTTTGGTAGATTGCGAAAAGTAACTGAAATTTCGGCTGTTCAATCAAGTAATGTAGCTGAATGGATTTCTTATTATTATTATTATTATTACCCCTACCCCACAAAGGTAGGGGTAAGGTCTACGTATATCCTACCCTCCCCAGATCCCACTTGTGGGAATACACTGGGTATGTTGTTATTGCTGTATTGTCTAAACAATCCGGAGCGACTGTTCCAATGCCCCCATACAGCATACATAGACTAAACCAATAATTAAAATAAGCACGAAAATGGAAGCTTCTAAACCCCCTTTAATAGATAAGGAAGCCCATGAAACTGAAAGATGATTGTTTGTCATCCAGAAAAAAAAAGAAAAACAATATGCAGTTCAACTGAAATTAAAACACAAAGCACATGACAGCCCTGTAACATTAGTATGTTCACCATAGCAAGATATGCCTATCCTAACTAACAGAAACACTGAAGCAAGGACATGTAAACTCAATGAAATCAAGTCAGAAGCGTTTGAAGAAGATAATCATTTTTTATAGCCGCGTCCTCCATTTGTGCTCTTTCAGTAGTTCTGATGAGAATAGCAGCCCCTCACAAGAATCCAAAAAAGGAGGAGCGATTTGAGGCAGTGAAGCCATATCGGATATCACTGGATCAACTGACAAAGTAGTATTTTATATGCAACTTACTTGCCTCTAAATAGAATATAACAACTTGCAGAGGGTGATGTTATTTTGTTGGTGCTCAAGCTCAAAGCTAGACAGTACCTGTAAAGAGAATATCACAACTTGCAGTAGGTGTTGTAGTCTGTTAATGCTGAGGCTCAAAGCTAGATAGTACCTCACATGTCCTTACAGAAATATCACTAGATCAACTGAAAAAGATCTCATCGTTTTTATTTTATTTTATTGTATCTCATCTCAGTGATTCTTTTCTGGCAAGATAATGAAGTAACCAGCCCCATTTTCAAACTATTTCCAATTGTGAACAAAGGATGGAGCTTCCAAGGATGTTGAATAGTAAGTGCAGAAACAACCGAAACCTTCCACCTGCCCAGATCACAGCCCCTCAAGATCTCAAAGCTTACTGAGTAACGCTTTCTCTTCATCTCAATTGCTCCCCCCCGCCCGCGGATAGCAGTCCTAGCTGCTACTCGACGAAGTCAATTTTATTTGCGAATATTTTTATGCACTAGAATGGTTACAGAAAATTGTATAATTCGCAGAATTAAACTCATCTAAGTAAACAAAGCAAAGAGTATTAAATCAATCAAAAATTCTAAACAACTCCAATTTGTATTTATGGCCAACACAGTTCCAATTTTCAAGTATCATTTTTCACTTTGAAAACAAAAACTACTTTTTTCAAATTTCACAATTTTCATGGCCAAACGGACCCTTAGAATAGAAACACAACATCAAATTTCGCCAACAAATCCTCCACATAAAACTCTTCAAAAAACAAGTTAACAACTATGAATTACATAAATTATGATTAGCAATCGCTAATTGAACCCTAAAAGATACACGGTAACAGCATATAAAGAGAAAAATGTATACTTTGCAAAACTAAACTCGTCTAATACTATAAAGAAAACAAACAGAATTTTAAAAGCAATACAAATATACATCTCCACATAAATTAAAAAACAAGTTAACAACTATGACCAAACACAAATTATGATTAGAATCGGTAATTGAACTAAAAGATACACGGTAACAGCATATAAAGAGAAAAATGTATACTTTGCAAAATTAAACTCGTCTAATACTATAAAGAAAACAAACAGAATTTTAAAAGTTTACAATAGAAACACAACAATTCTCCACATAAAACTCTTAAAAAACAAGTTAAGAACTATAAAGAACATAAATTATGATTAGCAATCGCTAATTGAACCCTAAAAGATACATGGTAACAACATATAAAGAGAAAAATGCATACTTCGGCACAATTAAACTCATCTATCTAAGTAAACAAAGCAAATAGAATTAAGAAAACACAGAGACTTGATCAAAACAAGAAGTTTACAATAGAAACACAGCATCAGTTCCTCCAAATAAGAGTCTAAAAAAATTAAGTGCCCGTTTGGCCATGAAAATTGTGAAATTTGAAAAAACTACTTTTTGTGAGTGATTTGGAGCAAAAAAAAAAAAAATGAAAACAACTTTTCGATGTTTTTCAAATTCCGGAATTCAATCGAAGTTGAATTCCATAATTTTCCGGAATTTTTATGACCAAACATGATACCCGGAATTCAACTCCAGAAAAAAGTAAAAAATATTCATGGCCAAACAGCCACTAAGAACTACTGAATAACATAATTATGATTAAAAATCGATAATTGAACCCTAAAAGATACACGGTAAAAGCATATAAAGAGAAAAATGAATACTCTGCAAAATTAAACTCGTCAAGCTGGCCTAGACACCACGGTTATCAAAATAAAAATACTGTAAATAAAAACAAACAGAACTTAAAAAGTTTACAATAGAAACACAACAATTCTCAACATAAAAATCTTAAAAAACAAGTTAAACAACTATTAAGAACATTAATTATGATTAGCAATCGACAATTAAACCCAAAAAATTATGATTAGAAATCCTAGCCACTGCTCAATAAAGTAAATTTTATTCACGACATGTTTATGCACTAGAATCGTTATAGAAAAAATGTATATTTCGCAAAATTAAACTGGTCTAAAAGTCTAAACAAAACAAACAGAATTTAAGAAGTTTACAATAGAAACACAACATCAAATTCTCCAAACAAAACTCTTAAAAACGAGTTAAAAACAATGAATTATATAATTACAATTAGCAATTGATAATTGAACCCTAAAAGATACACGGCAACAGCATATAAAAGAGAAAAATGTATACTTTCGCAAAATTAAACTCGTCTAAGGGCCCATTTGGCCATGAGAATTATTCACTTTTTTTCGCAAACAAATTTCGCTCTATTTGAAAGTCAGCGTTTGGCCATGAAAATTCCAAATACAACTTGAATTTGGAAAACACCAGAAACCCTGTTTTCACTTTTTTTCAATTTCAGTACATTCAAACAACCAAATATTCTTTGCAAATACTATAACCAAACACAATTCCATCTACAAAAATTCCAATTAAAGTGAAAATTATTTGGTTTCTATGGCCAGAGACCTAATCAAAACGAAAAGTTTACAATAGAAACAAAACATCAGTTCTCCAAACAAAACTCAATTCAAAATTAAGAACTAAGAAGAACGCAAATTAGGATTAGCAATCGCTAATTAAACCCTAAAAATGAAGTAACGGAAATCATGTTTGGCAATAAAATTCCGAATTTTCACTCCAAATCACTCACAAAAATTCAAAAACAACTCCAATTTGTATTTACGGCCAACACAACTCCAATTTCCAAAAACCATTTTTCACCATGAAAACAAAAACTACTCTTTTCAACTTTCACAATTTTCATGGCCAAACGGGTCCTTAAACTAATCTATCTAAGTAAACAAAGCAAAGAGAATTTAAGGGAAAAAAAAAAAATCAAACGAAAGGTTTACAATAGAAACAAAACATCAGTTTCTCCAAACAAACTCAATACAAAATTAAGAACTAACGAAGAACATAAAATTATGATTAGCAATCGATAATTGAACCCTAAAAGATACACGGTAACAACATATAAATACAAAAATATATACTTTGCACTCATATAAGTAAAGAGAATCAAAAATTAAAAAAAAAAAAACTGAGTTAAAACGAGAAGTTTATACAATAGAAACACAACAATTCTCCACATAAAACTCTTAAAAATGAGTTTAAGAACAATGAATAACATAAAATTATGATTAGCATTCGTTAATTAAACCCTAAAAAATGGAAGTACCTGATTCGTGAAGGTAACGGAAAACGACGTAGTTTAGTTCAGCAGAGGTTATAGAAATCATTGTTGTGAATAATAATAATCGTCGTTGGTGTAATAAACAGACATATAGGCTACTACTACTACTCCCCTTCGATATATTATATAGGGAGAGAGATGGAGAGGGAAATTGGGAGACGTTAGAATTAGAAATGGTATGGTTCCAAAAGGCATTTCGAATGAAATTGTTTTGATTGTTTAATGACTAAATTAACCTCTAGCTAAAATGCTTGAGGTCGTCTTTTGGTTCGCGGACTAAATTATCTTGGGATTATAGTTTTGGGATTATAATTCTTGGATTAATTTAACCCATCTGGGAGGTTGGATAAAATAATTTCAAGTTTGATGGGATAAAGTGGGATATTCATGACTCGGTCTGAGATTACATTTATATTGTGTTTGGTGTATAAATTTATCTAGTCTGGGTTTATATTTATAGTGTGTTTGATTGACGGTTCGCATAATAAATTCACACTATCAACCAAACACAATACAAATTTACTCCTAAAATCTTCCATTTTTATCCCGCGTACCAGACGACCCCTTGCTCTCTTGGCCCTCCCAACCTATTTAGTTGTTCCGGGTTTTTTTCAAGAACAACAACACATCCTATATAGTTTCATAATATCGGGTCTGGAAATGGTAAAGTGTACACAGACGTTATCCTTACCTCGTGAAGTTGGTAGAGTCGTTTTCTTCAACTAACATAATTAGACAAAATGAGTTTTTCCAAAAACGTTAAAAAAGAACTATTTGGAGAAAAAAAAAATCACTTGTTTAAGATAAAACTACCTGTAGACATACGAATTTTATGAGATCAAAATTCGTGTTAAATTTGAATAAATTTCTAAATTCAGGAAATGTCGAGCTCAAATTAATATTAAATTATCTAAGTCCAAGACATAGATTAAATTGAAGTCTAATTTTATTGGGCTAATCCATTGAGTTGGTCTTCAAATCATGAGCCCGCTACACTAGCTCAAGTTCTGTGTCATGTGTCAAAATAACATGGCGCACCAAGCGAACTCAAGACCCAATAAAATGATGGCATGTGTTTAAGTGATGTAGCATGTCAAGTCAACAAAAAAAAAGACCAATCAAATATTGCCAAGTGCCTGAATGACATGTTTCAACCAATCAAATGCAATCTTATCACTTAGTCGTTGTGATAGACTTGATGACTCACACAAGCCAATCAAAATCAAGTCATCCAAAGAAGATGAGAGGAATAAATACATCATCTCTCCAGTGTCGATCCGCGAATCTTTCGCATATTAAGAAGCTTCATCTCTGATGGTAATCCACAAGTCTTCCACAAATTGAGAAGTCTTCATCTAAAGTGGTGATCCATAAGTCTTCATCTTCGGTGGTGATCCGTAGGTCGTCCATACCTCTGCTTTTGTGATCAAATCTTAACTCCACATTCGTGACCAAATTCAACCCAACAATTTTGTCCGTCAATTCAAGAACAAACAAAGCCCTTGAGTGGATGATCGTGAGGAGAAGAATCAGAGATAATCTTTTGATTAAAAAAAAAAAATCTAAAGATTTTAAACCACACAAATTATTGAAATCAAATATTAGTACTTATCACTATTTTTCTTGTCTTAATTATTATTTTTCAGGAACAAAATTTGGTGTTACACTACTTTGTGGCTTTGAGTAAATATATTACTGAGTGAAAGAAAAGCTAGACTAATGGACTAGGTCTAGATGAACCGGTTAGCTCGCCAAGGCATAGACTTGAGTTGAAGGGTAAATTTATTTAATTATATTTAAGACGTAGAGGCGAATTTGGGATTCAAATTTTATGATTTGTATTTGAAATTTTACCACAACACATTCAAATACATTATTTATACTATTTAGTGGATGGATCGAGCCACGACTAATGAATTTAGAGATAAACCCATAAATTGAATTATGAAAAGTTATTTGCACCCAATATTTACACTATATTTTTACTAATCTACCATGATTAAGTTATAAATTAAGATGAGAATATGTATTAATTGATTATATAATTTAGTAATAAGAATATAAATGAAGGCATGTCTCATTTATTCATTAAGTTGATGTAAAAATCAAGGGCATATAAATTCTTATATATGTAGTAAATTCATCCCTGTTGTAATGATTAGATGTACTCTAATTGAAATGCTTTTGAGAAAAAAAAAATATATATATATAAGTCAAATGATGGGCATGCAGTGGGATTCGTATTAAGCTCATTAAACAATTACTTAGAATTAAAGTGTATACATGGCAGACTGGCTAAATCCTTCTGGCAGATTACACTCGATCCTGCACTGAGTGTTCACATTATTTAAGCAAACAAAATGCATTATTCCCAGAATCTGGATTTAGATTCAAGTACAACATTACATGGAAGAATCACATTTTGCGGAAATTAACGTGGGAAGGGACAAAAATACATGAGCAACCCCTTAAATTTATCCGTCTTTTTCATTTAAGCCTTGTTACTATTGAAGACATCCAGATCTCTAGTGCTTCATTGATGCGTGACACTGGAGATCCGAATGTCTTCATCATCAAATGTTCAAAAATTGATTTTCTGCTTACTCTTGTCTTCGAGGTTTAATTGTTTAAAGATCCGGTAGAGTGGCCCAAGTTGGTGGAGTGGAGGCTCTTGGATTGTGTGTCGAGGGTTACCGAGAGGTTGATGTGCCAAATAACTATGACATTGTGTTTTTGTGATTTTTAGTTTGGTTTGCAAATTTCTTCGAGTGGTAAAAATTGAAGTATAACTTACCGCTAGAGCTACAGTTAAATACTCTATTAGCTATGGGATAATATATATATATATATATAATCCTTCTCGTTGACCTTCAATTTGATTTCTTATGTGCATTACGACTTGTAGGTGGTTACATATTCTGCAATTGCTAGATCGTTTCCTTTTGACAAAAAAACAAACATACTTGTTTCAAATCTTTGCAACTTATCATAATAAAATATAAGGGTTGCAATTCAATTGTCACTAAAAATTAAAAGAGACTGGCATTATTATCCTCTTATGTTGTTCTGGCCTACCTTTTGTTTAATAAAACAAAATTGTACCACAATCGTTTCTTGCTGGTATGCACTCACTTTGAGCACAATAACAAACTTTCTGGCGGAATATTGAGAGAGACTAAGCCTATGTAGTTCTTTCAACCCAAGTTGAATTTCATGGCAAATAAAGGTAAAGGAAATATGAAGGAGAAAGTCAACACTGGTTTGAGGAATTTCTTTGGTGAGGTTATTTATGACCAAGAAAATCTCAATATTTTTCTTTAACCCTCGCGGAGTCGCAATGCCGCCTATTTTACCCTCAGCCCCTACCAGATACACAGAGCCCATCTACCCGTTTCTTCATGGAAAAAGCTCTGGTAATAAGTCGGAGCTGCTCAAGGAAACGGAAGAACTTGCGAGTTCACAAATTCAGCTAGAAACTCCCCAGGCTTGATCCGCTCATAGCTGCCGAGCCAACTAACCTTCAGCTACTGCAAAACGATGAAGAAACCGGGGAGGAAGGAATCGTGTTAGCTGAACCGATTACTCCACCGGATTATATTCCAGTTGGTGTGGTTCCACTCAAATTTTGGATGATACGAAGCTTGAGATTAAAGTGCTCTAGGATCTAGTCGGGATATGTACTAGAGAAATCGCTGACGCTAGCGCCAATGCTTCCACCACAGTCGTGATCGAAGTGGTTGGTTTTGAATACGCGAGGTACATTTTCAAGACTATTTAAAATCAAATCACCTTTTATACCCCTCATATGCATAGGTTCACCAAGCAACTACACAAGGCAATCTTCCGCCATCACCAACATGTAGTGGCTTGGAGAGCTGAGTCGGGAGTGGATGCTGGGCCTTTCAGAGTGGATGCTGGGTCATCCGAAGTAGATGCTGGGCCTTATGGTTTGGATGCAGAAGAAGAGATTGATGTTGGTGATGAACCCGAGAGTGACGGTGCTTATCTGAATAAACCCGAGGCGGCGGCGGATGGAAAGGATGAAGAATAGAATTAAAAATAGTTTTGCTTCCAAGACGTTTTGTTCTACATTTTAAAGTAATTCAAGCTTATAAAATGTTAATTATGTGTTTGCAATACATTACATTTGATCTTGTTATAAAAAAATTATTTTTTAATATAAAGATTTGAATAGTTTAATTTGAAGTTCTAAAATATTTCTATTGTTAAAAAGTAGACAATATTTCTTTTGTTCTCTTATAAATGAGAAATTGTACTTTTCTTTTTTACATATTTTAATATTATTTAAGTGAAAATAAAATTGTAAAATTCACTACTAAAATTTTTGGAGCCTAAGGCAACGGCTTCACTAGCCGCCCCTGCCTCAAAAGATTTGAAATCAATATTATTGTCATGTGAAATTCGAGTTCAAATTATTAAGAATCCTAATTAAAGCTATATAGACAAACTGAAGGTAGTCATGACCTACTAGAACTAGTTAAATTTCACAAATTCCGTCCAAGTTAAATGATGACTAATAGCCCGTTTGGTCAAAGCTTTTAGGAGATCAAAACTGCTTATTTTAAAAGGTTCATTTACAGAAGCTAAAAAGGCCTTTTCCCCAAAAATACATTTTTAACACGTTCGAGAAAATACACTTAAAAGCATTTTTTAAAGCTTGGTCAAATACTAATTGTTGCTTAAAAGTATTTTTCAAATTGATTAGCAAAACACAAAATGACTCTCACCAAAAGTACTTAGTTTGAAAAAACACTTATCAAAATAAGTCAATTTTAGAACCTTAGTCAAAACAGGCAATAAAACTTAGTCATTGGCTTTAGACATTTTAAAAACTTACTCACTTTTTGATATTTATATTAATCAAGAAGACAAGACATGTGTTTGAATAGTCATATTTGTCAGTATTTTATTGATTAAATAAAATGTTTCCAATTTAATTTTTTTAGTGTTAGATGATTCTATGTGGTCGCCTTTTTCTTCTTATCGTAAAAGCTTACTCACTCTTCGGTATTTATATTTACCAAGAATGCAAGACATGTGTTTTGAATACTCAAATTTATTGTTTAATTTTGGTTAAGTAAAATATATTTTCACTTCAATTTGTAAGTGTTAGATGATTTTTATTCTTAGAATCGGGCTAGAGAAAACTAGTTGGTTAAAGTTATAAGGTAGGGGTCTCATGTACATTACATGCATTTAATTTCTGTCTATGTCTACATTACCAAGTAAATATTTCCCTTAAATTCCTCCACGTGTACCGTCCCTCTTTTCAAATTGATCGATAAATATAGTTGAGCATCAAAAACGAGACTAGGGACCATGCTCCCCGCTTTCTTCCTGTGGTTACTATTAGAACACAAGAAAGCTCATAGAACTCAAGAACCGAACAGAACCCAAAATCTCCAACTTCCACCGCAACAATATAATGTCTAAAACCAAACCAACTAGTTTGTCCTTCAAAGATTTGGCCACCCACACAACGCAACCATGAGGCCATCATTCAATGTCTCATTGAGACTCAATATTCCCCTTCTATCCTCTCCAAACGTTACGGCACCGTCTCATTGAAGAGGCTATGGATACCGCTAGGCGCATTGAGGAAGAGGCTTTTAACTATGCTGGATCCTCTTCTTCCCTTGATGACCAAGGCATCGAGATCCTTCAGGTGCTTTTTTAAGCCCTTGGGACCGGTTTTAACGATTTCTCGAGTCGAACTAATGTATACATCTACAATTTAAATTTTATAGGTTTAATATTTAAGTTCTTTAGTATTGAACTAGTTATACTTTTAAAATTACATATTCAAATCTACTACTACTTGCCAGAGCGTGGAAAAATAGTTTCCATTGAGATTAAAAATCCCCGAATAAAACGTTGAAAATGATAAAAATATCCCTAATATCCTCAAACAAGTTTTCTTAAAAAATTATGCAATACATGTTATTTTTAATATAACAAACCAAACAATCAATAAGAAATAATATCAAAATAACTAATTTCAGCATGACTAATCTAACAAAACTAATCCTGATATAACTCTTTATTCAAACCAAACGACCCCTTAGTTTCAACTTTTAAAATATCGGTACAGTAAATGCACTTAATTTTTGTCTTCATTACCAATTAAATATTTCCCTTAAATTCCTCCACGTGTACCATCCCTCTTTTTTCATCCAATACACCTATAATATCGTCAAGTATCAAAACTGTAACACAAGAACCCAAAATCCCCAACCTCTTCCACAACAATGTATAAAACCGAACCAACTAATTTATCCTTCAGCATTTGGCCACCTACACAACGCACCCGTGACGCTGTCGTTCAACGTCTCATCGAGACTCAATCTTCCCATCCTATCCTTTCCAAACGCTGTCATTTTAATCCCATTTTACCAGTTTTATAGGTTCAATCTATAAGGTTCTTAATATTGAAGGTGTTGCACTTTTAAAAGGATTCAAACCCATTTTAGTGAATTTTTATACATAAGTGCTCGTTTGCCCCTCAATTCCCAGTAGAGACAAAACACTAGGTTATTTCTTTTCTTCAAATTTCTAGCGACAGACGAAGAAACGCGACTATATCTTTGGAATTAGTCGAAGGTGTGCTAAGCTCATCGATATTCAAGGAAACTGTTTGGACATAAGATTGTTACAATTTTTTTAGAATTCAAAAAACTCCAAATAGCTGTTTTCACAATTTTTACTTCAAATTACTCACAAAAATTAAAAAACAACTCCAATTTATATTCATGTCCAAACTCAACTTCAATTTTCAAATATCATTTTCAATTTGAAAACAAATTACTACGTTTTTTCAAATTCTACAATTCTTATGTCCAAAGAACCATTTATGCTCCGAGTTAAAAGTGCTAGGTTTAGATGAACCTGGACGCAGTGTATCTAGTATTGAACTCATTATACTTCTAAAATTACGGATTCAAACCTATTATTTGTTGCAATTTTAATAAATTTTTACCGATAAACTTATGCTCCAAGTTAAAAGTACAAGGTTATGATGAATCTGCCTGCATCCGCCACTGTATGTACACATGCAAAATCAAATAAAAATTCGAAGATATAGTAAAGGTAACCTGCCCCGAATTTAGTCTGTTCAGGTATCTAGCCCTTGACAGGGGCTTAATGGAATTTATACATATATATATACAATTAGATTTTAACAGTGTATGCAAATAGAATATATATATATATATGGACAATAATAGATTTTATTTGTTTAGTATGTAAATAGAATATATTGCACATAGTTTGTATATATGGACTCTGGAATAATTCATCTGCTTGTGAATATGCATTTGTTTGTAACGAGGTCATTTAGGTTATGAATATTTGCCTCTGCAGTGAAAAAATTTCTAGCTTGTAGTTAATTTAGGTGTATGAGATTATATAATGTTGGATCTCTTCAAACTTCTATGTTAGAGCTTTCTAATTAATATAGCCTTTAATCAGTAACGTGCTTAATTTTTGTTTTGCCCCCACCTCCGCTGGCTTTTCCTCTTGATTTGAGGGTTATTGATATATAGTTTGCATTTTGTGTATGCTTTGTTAGATGTTGCACTAATTTCTGTTGGTGAGGCTGGGATTGACTTGATTTTGTATTTTATTTTTGGGAGTTGGCTGAAAATTGGGAGCTGCCTTTTTCTTTTTGTTTTTGTTTTTTCCTTCTTCACATTGTTTACTATTATTAACTCTGTCTATGTGATCACAAGCTCGAATAAAGGAGGAGAGTTGAGGCTTCTGTAGATGGATATCATATAGCTAACCTTGGCTAATCCGGGATTGAAGCTTTAAGGTTGTTCTGTTTTATTCTTAGTGATTTTTTTTTCCGATTGGTATTTAGTTCTTCTCATCATCTTGATTGTGTTATAACAGCCAGGATCTTAGGGATACTAAATGGTCCAACATTGGCATTTTGGATATTTGGTTGTTTTGTTTGGACATGACTTGAGCGGGCTTTAAACTTTAACTTAATCAAAGATGCAACACGTTTTATTGAGGTGTGGACTAGGATTCATCTCTGGAGTCTGGAGATTGCTTATATTTATGCATTTGTGACAGTAGTTGCTTAGGTTGAGGTCTTGGCATTTCAGACTTCACCCAGTGAACTCTCGGTTAAGTTTTTTTATTTTTTATTTTTATACAAGTCTTGTTGTAGTATCCAAGGTACATCGATTTTACTTATGATTTCTAGATACTTCTACTACACACCATGAATATGTGATTGTAGGGCAAGCTGTTTCAGAAATAACATGTCTTGTGATGATCCTCTTAAAGATAGAAACAGAAGTAGCTACTCTTTTGCTTGGATTATAATAAGTGGGACTAAAAGTACAATGAGCGAGTGGTCTGATCTAAATTGTTTATTCATTTTGATTTTTGACGTAAAATTTAGCTTTTCTTCTTCTGAGAAGGTTGGGGTCTATCATAGAGATATCTAAACTGCACAATAGTCTTCTTTATCTTGGCTTCTCTGCTCATATTAGGCAATAGTGAAGCCAGAAATTCCGTTAGGGTGTTAGAGATATAGAGCCCGTTTGGCTTAGCTTATAAGTTCTTTAAAAAACAGCTTGTTCGTAAGTTGCTTTTTAGGCTTTTTGAGTGTTTGGTGGCGAACCATTATAAACCATTTTGTCTTAAAATAAGTCAAAAAAAATAAGTTATTTTTTGGCTTGGCTTAGAAAAAACGAACATAAAAGCCAAAAAAATAAGTTGGGCTACCCCAACTTATTTTTTTTTTTGGCTTATAAGCTGAAAGCTTTTTTTAAGCCCATCCAAACAGGCTCATAACATAATTTTTCGATGAGGTGTGTTCAACTGATAACCCTTCGCCGATTTTTAAGTTGTATCCCTAGTTTTGAGGTAGCAGTAAATCTTTGATCAGTAGGTAACGGTAACTGGTGCAAGAAATATTAACCCATAAGCAAATTTTCTCCTGTTTTGTACTATACTATTCTCCCTATCTCTTCACCATTTTTTCAAATCTTAACTTTCTTCGAGCACCATCTCTGCATTTTCACCTCCCACATTACAACACTTCAAACCCTAAATTTAATTGCTCCGTCTAATTTCACGTGTATTTTAATTGGACTAATTAGAGACATAAGTGTCCTCAAATTTGATCGGTTAGTGAATAATGGTAATATTGAGCCATTTTAACGGCGAGGGAACAAGTGACTTCAACTATTTACGGATGGCAAAAGTGTTCAATTTTTCGCATAGTTCAGAGGCACATTTGGCCCTTTTTTAATTACACGTGGAGGTTCATTAGTTTTGGGGCGATCAAATCAAACAGAGGTTATAATTGTTGTATTTCCAATAGTTGATAGACAAATTTGCCCTTTTTCTTTTCCCTCTTTTTTGTTTTGTTTTGTTTTTAGAAAAGCTGCTATATCTGTATGTTATAAAGCCTGTTATTTTTTGTCACAAAACTCCAAAAATTGTATCAATTATATAAATTAGTCGGTAAAACTAACACTCCCTGTAGAAATCCCAAGAAATAATGTTCTCTCCTTTTTCTGTTATGGTTATTTTTTTTTCTTACAAAAGGAAGTTTAAAATAATCGAACAAACAAAATTTCTCCTTTGTGAAGCAGGGTACAACATGCATATATGTTTTTTTTTTATATATATATAAAAAAAATAGACAGTTTAGTCTAAAACCTAAAAGCATCCGGACAAAAATCCTTTCCCATTTAGAAATCGGAATGACCAATACAAACTATATATTGAAGATCCCAAATAGAAATTATTACTACTTATAATGGTTAACGTTGCATTACTTGTATCTTTTATTAATTTCCTTTTCATTGTCACATGCAATTTTTTCATTACATTACATGAATTGATATAACAAGAGAAGTTTAGTGTAAAATTCAAGAACAATGTTAATATCAGATTCAGATTGTACTGAGTTTGATAGAACGAAATTCAGAAAGAGGCGTCCACAGAATATTGAGAATATTAGGCGTCCAGTTTCAAGATCAAAAGGTCTTCTTAATTATTTAGAAGACCTATACAAAAAGAAGTAAGTTTTTCTTTTGTTACTTTTTTTTTTAATTCAATTTCCCGAGTTAAATTTGGAGCCAAGATTTGGAGTTTATGAGTTCTAAACTTGACATTGGATTCATAGCTCGTTTTACTTACATGGTTTGCAGTTAAATATTTATACATATCTAATGGATTTCCTTGAACAGAGGCGGAGAATGCAAGATTTTGAGTTTATGAGTTCTATATTCTAAAAAAAAAAAAATGTTATTAGGTCCTTGATAAATTATTATACATATTAAGAGGATTTTTTAACACAAATACAAAATTTGCGTCAAAGCTACTAAATTAATCTGAAACCGTAATTAATTTGTAGCTACGCCCTCGTATCAATCAGGCTACTAAAAAGATTTAATTTTTTTTTTTACAAAATTCTGGTGAGAATAATTAAATTGGATTTAATAAAAAGCTGAAGTTGATAGATTTATACATATGTGTTGTTATTTATGATGTGTTTTTTTTTTTTTCCTTTTTTTGCTAAATTACAGGGGATCCGTAAGAGAAGAAGCACTAGCCAAATTTATAGATGAATTTAAGAAGAAAGTGCGATATGAATTTGCCGAGAATATGTAAGTACTGTATTTGGGTCTATTATTTTAATATAACTGGAAACTAACAATATTTAGGTAAGAATTTTATACTGATTTAATCATTGGTGTATGTTTTATTCAGTTATGTAACTTTAACACACCGATGTGAAAATTCGTTGAAGCGGGGTTCTGCTTTGGAGATTGATCTAGCTCTACAACTTCTAGGTTTGTACATATTTCCATTAATAATACACTAGTGACACACATCTCGATTAGTTCCACCAAGGCTTGTCCATTAAAATTACGCTATTGACGCATATCTCGATTAATTCCCCCTGATACCTACTACCGGCACAAGTACCAAGTGATTCTGTCGACCAAGGGATGGACAGAGTTCTCTATAATGGATAATTCTAACAATAAATGATTGGGGTGCAGGATTGTTAGCAATAACAGTTGGGGCTGGAGATAATGCACATGAGATATATGAAGATGCACTAGGGTTTCTTCCTAAAGTCCTCAAAACCAAATCATCAAACTCCATCAAGGTAAGCTTTTGTGTTTAATTTGACATTTTTCTAAAATATGATATAGTTTTATGTTTTTTTTTGTTGGATTTTGGAAAAATTTCATGAATTAAAAATAATGTTACCAGGTATTAGAATGTTTGGCTATTGTCACCTCTGTTGGTGCCCAAAACAGTGATGAAACAGAGAGATCCATGGAGATTATATGGAAATTCATCCATGAAGAGTCAGAATCCAAAGTAAGTCCTTAATTCGTCCTTAATTAATTGTACTTGCCAGCGACATTTTTGTACTGTTGTTGTGTTGTTCATGCAATGTTATAAAGTTGTAGATCTTACTAGGTATATTTGCAAAAATTAATATTTATAATACTAAGAAGAAAAGGAATTAGCGACGGATAACTTTTGTCGCTAAAAACTAAAAATTCATCGCTAATCCTATTCAATGATGAACTATCAAAAAATCATGTTACCCATAGTATAATTACCGACATATCAACAATGAATTTCGCAATTAATTCTTATTTTCTTTAATGTAATAAGATGATATTTTGCGAGACGTGAGAGTTAATGTAATCCTAGATTGCAGACATAGATTATTTTGTTCATTATAGTTCTTTCATTGGAGACCGAAGGGATGCCTTAGTCTCAGTAGCAAAATAGGAATGATGTAAAGTTTTGTCGGGTGATTAATAAGCTTGCTTTTCAAACAAAAAAAAAATCTTAGGGGAGTATAAGTAAGCAGTTGTATCCTTTTTTTTCTTTTTTCTTTTTTCTTTTGTCTTAAAACTTTAATATATATAATTTCATTTTTTAAGCTGTTGAAAATTGAAAATTTGTATTTCTGTAATGATACTACTGTTATCCTATTGGGGTTCCAACAATTCTAATTTTCCATATTTGAAGGTTATACGAAAACATCCACCAAATGTAGTTGCTTCAGCAATATCTGCCTGGTCTCTCCTCCTAGCAAATATAAATGGATGGTGTGTTAATCACAAGAAATGGAAAGGGTACGACATTATTTTATATATACAAATTATAGCTTGTGCGACTTTTATCTTGTTAAATTTTCCTATTAGATTTTCAATTAAGGGGAAGTTACATATTTGGTTGCTCGGCTAAAAATATTTTGCAGACCATTTGTACATATATTATATGCTAATTATATATATGATACATATGTCGATTATTTTTTTTGGCGAGCGATTATTTAAATTAATTTCCCTTCAATAATTGAGTGTCTTGTGATGAATTTATTTGCAACTATTATTTTGATGAAAAGAGTAAAAGTATAAATCTCTTCTTCAATTTGTCCAGGTTGATCCCATATTTGCTGAAAAAATTAGAGGAAGATTATGATGAAAATGTCAATGCTGCTTGCATAGAGGCACTTGGTCTAATTTTTGAAAATGGCAGCCTTGAGAAATTTTCAAATGAAGCAGAAAATTATGCAAATTTAAAAGACTTGAAAGAAGACATAAAGACAAGAGCATCGAGTGTCACAAAAGAAAATGCTGAAAAACTTCTCGAGGTAATATTTAATTATTTTCCTTCTTAAACAAGAATTGAACATTTTACATGGTTTAATTAATTTCCTGTTTTTTTAATGATCAATTACTACTCATTTATCAATTTCATTACAGGGTAGTGATAAGAAAATTATCCTCACTATATGTGAAACTAGATTGACCTTAAGCACTTTTTCACTTGTGAAGCAGGTAATTTGTTTTTTAATTCTTTTCGGTCTTTTCACATGTCAATGATTCATATTAGTATGTTTTACAGTAATTAAGTTTTCTTAACATGTCTTTCAAATGAATTTCTGTTGCAGATTAATTACATAAAAACATGTCTGGGAGACGGCTTTGTAGAGCACATGAGGGTTAGTTTCATCCTTTTCAAATCATTTTTTTCGTATCTTTGGAGTACTAATTATGTTTCTATTGCATGTCATTTTCTTTTTATTGGAAATATACAGGAAAACGAGCACCTCCATAATATTTTTCGTTTTGTGCCACAAACAATTTCTAGTGTCGACGATGAAAAAGATTTGTTTGAACCAGCATCTGAAAAGGTGAGCTTTCTAAAGTTCTCGATTTTTTTATAGAGTATTTATTCATAGCGTTATCACCTGTTTGACCAAGCTTCTAAGAAATAAAAAGTATTATTATGTTTTTAAAAAAAAATTAGAGAGATGAAGTGTTCGGCAACCTTTTAGGAAAAAATAAATATTTTTGAGTAAGAGCATAAGATGGTTTTCAGAAGCAGCTGAAAAAAGTAATTCTCTCATAGCACTTTTGGTACCTTGACTAAGCACATATACTTGCTTTAATATTGACAAAAATGCTTTTTAAATTAATTAATCAAATACAAATACTTTTCAGAAAAACACTTATGATAAAAGTCACAGATTTTGAAAGTTTTTTCTTTATGCAGGACAACATTGGCCTTTGTATCATAATTTTGATTACTAATTTTCTGTTTTTTGTTTGCTCATTTTTATTTAAGGTGGTACTTCGGGTTTTTGCACCTGAAATTAGAAGGAAAGCTTGCGCAAAGGTATATTTTTACATAATTAATTAAAATCTCTTATATTGAACTATTATAGCATGTCATTATTTTTATTAGGGATAAATTTATGTTCATCACACACACACACCCACCCCTTACATTATAGGTAACAATATTGTATATATCATTAACACATAAAACTTATACGTAGTAACTGTTTCTCATATAGTGATCTTGATTTAAATTTAATCCACGCAGCCTATTTTTTTTATCTAGTCCTTTATGAATTTTCTAACTAAATGTTGGGTGTTCGGTTGAAAATAACGCACATATTAAAACTTAGAGAAAAGACATGTTTTAACCCCGAACTTGGCATGAAAACTCACTTTAGCAACTAAACTTAACTTCTATTTTTTTACACACAATTGTTTTCCACCCTAAAAAAATAATACCACTTAATCACAATGGGAGGTGTATTACACTATCGCATGTCATTGCCACTTCAATGCCACATCATTGCCACGTCGTTGCCATGTCATTGCCATGTCAAAATTACCAACATATCATTTTTTATTTTTCTGTTATTATTTTTTTCTTTCTCTTTCTTCTTCTTTCTCCTCATCCTCACCCTATTTTTATCAACCACCATGCCTTATCGCACTTAATCTGCCCTCCGCCGCCGCCGCCGCAAAAATTGGACGAAAAAAAAAAAAAAAAAATCATCACCATCATCTTTAACCCACACCCACCACCACCACCATCATCTCCCCACCAAATTTCATCAAATTCCTTAAAAGAAAAAAAAATCACCACCACCATCTTTAACCCACATCCACAACCAGCACCATTTCTAGCAAACCCATTTCTTCCACCACCATTATTAGCAAACCCATTTCTTCCACCACCATTATTAGCAAACCCATTTCTTCCATAACTTTATTTTTTAAAGAGAATCAAAATACCCACATCCACAACCACCACCATTTCTAGCAAACCCATTTCTTCCACCACCATTAGTCCCACTTACACTTAAATTCGTTCAAATTAGTTGTTTTGGTTGTTATTGTTGGCCATTATTAGTATTATTATTAACAAACCCATTTTCTTCCATAACTTTATTTTTGAAAGAAAACAAAATCTAAATCAAGAAACAAAAAATGGTGAAAATGAAAAGAAAAAAATGATGAGAATATAGAGAGAAAAGTTTGTGTGAAGAAGAAGAAGAAGAAGGATGTTGGCGGGGCGGGGCGTGGGTGGGGTGGGGCGGGGGCTTTGGCGGGTGGGGTGGGGCGGGGCGGGGAACATGGAAGAAAAAGAAAAGAAAACTTAAGAAGAAGCGTCGTGGCGGGGGGAGGGGGGGGGGGGGGGAAGAAGAAGAAGAAACGGTGAAACCAACCAAGAAGCCATGGAAATCCACCCTCTCTCTCCCTTTCTTCTTCAATCACATTAACACATCAATGATGAAAAAGAAACCAACCAGCAGCCATGGAAATTTTAGCTACGACCACTTTTTTTTATTTTTCACTCTCTTAATTTTTTATTTTTTTATTTTTTTTGCCACGAAAATACGGCATTTGGGGTGGAAAATAATTGAAACGTAAGTTGTTAAGGGGGGTAAAAAAATAGAAGTTAAGTTTAGTTGCTAAAGTGAGTTTTCGTGCCAAGTTCAGGGGTTAAAACATGTCTTTTCCCTAAAACTTATTATAATTTTTTTTTGTAATTAATTCATCTAACATATTTTGTTTAATACCTGCATTGTTTTATGTGGTTGTATTGCTTCATACAAGACACTGTATCGCTATCTGATATAGACTCTCTCCACAGCCCACCCCCCGCCCCCTTTAACCCCAATTATAATGCAATTTTAATCATTATGATTACTTTCTTCTAAATTATAGTTAATTGCTTCATAATTTAGGTTTTGATTAATTTCCCTATATTTCTTTTCACTACGCAATGTCCCTATTCCCTTTCCCATGTCGCAGCAATACATTTTTATAAAAAAAAAAAAAAAAAGTTCTATGTGCTGACGACGTAAACAATATTTCATATAATCATGTCACTTAAGATGTAATTGGAAATAGTTCTATTTAATATTATTGATTGATATCCTAGAATAAATGATTATAAGTAACTATTATAACAGATTAAAATTAAAACAACCTCATGATTAATTAGGTCGATGTCATTTTTGTTTTGTCTATAGAGGATTTCCATGTCACCTAGTTCTTTCATGAGCAAGGGAAGGACTCAATTGAGGAACAAACAGAGGATGCTTGCAGAGGTACATACTATGTTTCTTTTAATATTTGTTTTCGTAAAAAATAAATGATGGTGATATATACCATTTGATTGTAAGCTCATTTTGCTCTCTGTATTTTTTTTTATTTTTTATTTTTTTGTGAGCAGGAGGCTAAGTATGGAGACTATGGATTTGATCAAGAGTTTGATTACTAGTTCAATTACTTAATTAGAAACTCTAAAATTAAATCATCAGCCTGTCTCTTTACTCCAGCATTGAAACACTTTCTTGTGCTAAATCGAATTGAAAGTGACTTCTTCATGTGATTTTTCTTTTCACGTTTTGTCACGTCAGTGAAGTACTATAGATGTTACTCTGAATTCTTTAATTTGAATTTTTGCCTCAGAAAGGGGTTTCATTTTTTTGGTAATGTTATTGACGCATTTACTCAATTATTTGCCCCTTTTTTTCAAGATATTACTTGAGCATGTTTCAAAATAGAGCAACACTGTTAAATGTTTTTTAAGAAAATAATTAAATAGTGAATGCATGGAAGATTTGATCCATGGGGTATTTCAACCTTGGTAAGGCAAATTTCTAAAAGTATTAGATATATTATGGAGAAAAATGAAACTCCAATGTAAGAGTAGATGACAATTGAATCTAATTTTGACCATCGTTCTTATATTCGTAATACTGCAAAAAAGAATTCTTATCCAATTAATTAAAGAATACAATATGAGTTTCTTGACCCTTTGATTTACACTTAGTTAAAGAACACGTGTGAGGCCAAAAAATATCTCGTGTTTTTGGTTAAAAACTGCCTACGAACTAGCTAAATAGCTTAAAATTATTTTTCTACCAACGTTTGCTCCACAACAACACAAAAAAAAAAAAAAAAAACTAATGTTGCCTTTGAATTATTCGAAATGATTTTTTATTTATGCATAAGACACATAAATTGAAATGGTTAGAATATTATATTATCAGAAATGATTCATGGACCTCTACCAAGAGAAATACCAGAACGAACAATAATCTAACGGTGATCAATTGTTTTTATTTGTCTTTCATGTGACTTAAAATGTCAATATCTCACCAACTGAACTGACCATTAGTACTTACAGATTTCATCCTACTCTATTAATGATAAGATATTTGCCATAACCATCATATCACAGAGCACACAAAGATAGCATGTCTTTGACCAATTAACCACGAACTGGCTGTCATTAACTGTGTAAGTTTAACCAGTATTTAATTTTTAAACCTCTCAATAACTATACTTGCTTACTATTAGTTCTTCATAAATAAGCTATAGCGTTGTTAGTTGATAACTAAACCTCCTCTCCAAGTAATAGTATCTAACGTAAACCGATGAAATGAGGACCGAGGGAAAGAAGAGAGGAACGTGCCCGATGACATTCGAACTGAACCGGAGGGGCGCCTAGACCGGAGCTGAGCAAGGAGACCATTTGGTCCACCACCTTTATCGTCGGTCCGAATGGTCGTTGGTCCGGTATAGCCGTTGGTCCGCATAGCCGTTGTCCGCATAGCCGTTGTTCCGCATGGCCGTAGTCCCGATCCGCATGGCCGTTGTTCCGTGTAGCCATTGGTCCGTGTGGTCGTTGGTCCGGCATGCCCGTTGCACGTGAGCCACGCGTCGCAGCGTCCCCGCCATGGTCGCCCACCAACCATGCGTGTGTCGACGGCGCGCCGGCCTAATCCCACCAAATCCGTTCGTGCTGTCCTTGTTATTATTATTTTATTTAGTTCACATTGTACGAAGCCCACGGGGGCAAAGACTATAAATATGGGACACCCCCTCCTTTGGAGGGGTTGGCTCCCTTTACCTTTCAAGAACATTTGCAAGAGAAGAATCTCACATATTTATTCTCCTCTCATTCATTCGGCCAAGGCCATTTCTTTTTAGAATTATTGCTAATAATATAATTCATTGCTCATAACGTTTACATCTTTGGTCGCTTTAGCGGTGAGCCTTCAAATCTATATTTTCTTTATCTTACATACGTCAAGAACAAAGCACATATCCTATACCCATTCACAAATTCAATTGGTTATCCGATATCGGGTAAATGCTTGGCGCCCACCGTGGGGCTAGGATAATAGTTCTTAGTCTTGATTCTTATCAAACTCATTTAAACCGTAACCCCTCGTTCGTCTCGTCAAAAACAAATCTATGGCTGACGTCGGGCAATCCGGTCACGTTAACAACACCGAAATTGTGGCGTAAAAATGAGGGCAGCGAACGACGGGGGCTGCCGAATCCCACGGACCCGAACCCCGTCGACTCGAGGGAGGGGCTCAATCGGCAAAACACCGTGGATCAAGAGAATGCCGCCATACCGGCCACTGATCCTCTAAGAACTCATAACTCCGTTACATTGTCTCGACCCAAAGCCGGAAGGAACCGGAGGCACCGAATGACGCATTAATTTGCGTCCGATTTTCGAGATGTCACAGAACAAAGAGCAGAATTGCCGAGCAAGGAATGGCGATTGCCCGGTTGCAAGGCGGAGAAGGGGAAGTTGGGCCGGAAAAGGCCAAGGGTACAGTGGAGAGCGGAAGGAATGAGCCGCGGGTGGTCGAGAGCAATGATTCTGGAGCCGGTTCCTCCACCGAGGTCTTAAAGATGCTCGAGACTTTGGCAAAACGGGTGGATTCGACCGAGAAGAAGGTTGAGACATATAACTCTCGGGTGGACCAGATACCGGGGGCCCCGCCTTTGCTGAAGGGGCCGAATTCGAAAAGGTACATTCAAAGGCCTTTCCCACCGAGTGCGGCCCAAAACTGATCCCAAAGAGGTTCAAAATGCCTGACATACAGAAATACGACGGCACCACGGACCCGCACGAGCACGTGACCTCATATACCTGCGCCATAAAGGGCAATGATATGGAAGAAGACGAAATTGAGTCGGTATTGCTGAAAAGTTTGGAGAAACTCGTCGAAGGGAGCGCCGACGTGGTATGACCATCTACCCGAGCACTCGATCACGTCGTTCGAAACGTCGGCCGACGCCTTCGTAAAGGCCCATGCCGCGCCATCAAGGTGCGCAGGCCCGTAAGGCCGACATCTTCCGGATTACGCAAAGGGACGACGAGTTACTAAGGGAGTTCGTCTCCCGGTTCCGCAGGGAACGGATGGAATTACCCCCGTGCGCGAAGAATGGGCCGCACAAAGCCACAAAGCGGGCTCAATATGCTAAGCTCGGTTGCCTCGCCAAGTTGAAGGAAAACTTGCTAGAATACGAGGCCGTAACATGGGCCGATGTCCACAATCGGTATGAGTCGAAGATTCGGGTAGAGGATGACCAGCTCGAGCTCTCTCCGGTAAGGTCAAAAATGAACGGAAGCTTCGAGAAACCGAGGAAGGGTACGAAGCGAAGTCCGAATCGACTAGAGAAAGGTTTCGGCCATACTCGCACCGGAGCGATCAAATTTCAAGACGGAAAAATCAAGGGAAGGCCCGAGCCACCTCTCCGGTCGAGGTAGCAGAATGGACACGCGCCCGCTAAACAGCCGGGGGCCCTCGTTCAGAAGCGATACCGGGAGTTCAGCCAGCAATAAAGGTCCTCCAAGGATTTCGGAGTACAACTTCAACGTCGCATTCCTCGATCTTGTCTCGCCATCGGCCGTGTTTCGATGTTCGGTGGCCGAAGCCACTAAGACGTATCCCGGCAACGGGATCCGAGCATGGTTTGTGAATATCACGGAACCCACGGTCATAAACCGAGGATTGCCGCTGGGCTGAGAGAAGAGGTAGCCCGCTTGTTGAAAAACGGCCACCTCCGAGATCTATCGAGCGAACGAGCCAAAAGCCATTATAAGGAGAGAGAAGTTCATCGAAGGATCGAACCAGTCGAACACCAGCATGTGATCAATATGATAGTCGGGGGGATTGACGTCCCTAGGTGTCCGGTAATGAAGCGGACAAAGATCTCCGTTGTTCGGGAAAAGCGTACCCGAGATCATTTATCCGGAGCTTCCATCTCCTTCGACGACGCGGACGCAGAGGGCGTCATTCAACCGCACAATGACGCGTTGGTAATTTCTGTACTTATCTTTAAGACTATGGTTAAACGTATCTTGATTGATCCGTAGCTCACCAACATAATTCGATGGAGAGTGGTCGAACAAGCTAGGATCCTCGACCGAATCGTACCGGCAACCCGGGTACTCAGCGGGTTCAACATGGCGAGCGAAACCACAAAAGGGGAGATCTCACTGCCCGTAAACATTGAGGCCACCATTCAACAAACCCTGTTCTACGTGATCGAAGGGGACATGAAGTATAATGCGTTATCAAGGCACCGGATACATAGCACGAGGGCGGTGCCTTCAACATCGCATCAAATGCTGAAATTCCCCACCTTGGGGGGAGTGAAAACCATCCGCGGTGAGCAGCCCGCAACGAAAGGAGATGTTCGCTGTAGAGGAATCAGCGCCCCGGCCTGAGGAACCGGCTCAAGAAAAAAAGGGTGTAACCGGAGAGGAGCCCCCCAATAGCAATCAAAGAATATCGGGGCAGATCCGAGTACGGAGAGATGACTTCGGATGCCCCGATCTTTTGTCACGCCGTACGACTCGGACGCAACCAAGTCGACCATAGAAGAGCCGGAGCGCATCATTCCGTTCGAGTTCCTACCGTACATGAAAGGTATACCCGGGCACGGGGCTTACCCCGAGCTCGTGCACAAATTAATCGAGTTTCTTCGAGCTAACGTCGATTGCTTTGCACGGTCGCATATAGATATGACAGTATATCACCGTAAGGTGGCTTCACACAAACTAAGCTTGACGGTAAGTTCTCCCCGGTGAAGCAAAAAAAGGAGGCCCATGTCGAGTCAAAGCATGCCTTCATCAAAGACGAGGTAACAAAGCTTTTAAATACGGGTTCCATCCGGGAGGCGAAATATCCGATTGGCTTGCTAATGTGGTGGTGGTGCCCAAAAAAGGTAATAAATTTCGGATGTGTGTCGATTATAAAGATTTAAACAAGGCGTGCCCGAAGGATTCATTCCGCCGCCGCACATCGATAGAATGATCGATGCCACGGCCGGCATGAAATGTTAAGTTTTCTCGACGCTTACTCCGGTATAACCAAATCCGACGCACCCGAGGATCAAGAGAAAACATCCTTCATTACCCGATACGGGACTTACTGTTATAACGTCATGCCTTTCGGATTAAAAAATGCCGGTGCAACTTACCAACGCCTAGTTAACGAAATGTTCGAAAAACATATAGGGAAAACGATGGAAGTTTATATTGATGATATGGTTGTTAAGTCCCTGGAAACAGAGGACCATCTAAAGCATTTGCAGGAAACCTTCGATGTGCTCCGCAGATACAACATGAAGCTTAACCCGGAGAAGTGCGCCTTCGGGTGAGGTCCGGCAAATTTTTGGGCTTCATGGTATCGAACCGGGGGATCGAAATCAACCCGGACAAAATCAAAGCCATCGAGGACATCGAGGTCGTGAACAGCATAAAAGGGGTACAAAGGCTCACCGGGAGAATAGCGGCACTGAGTCGCTTCATATCGAGGTCCTCCGACAAATGCCACCGTTTCTTCTCTTTGCTCAGAAAGAAGAACGACTTCGTTTGGACACCGGAGTGTCAAGAGGCTCTACGAGAGCTGAAAAGGTATTTGACACACCGAAGGCCGACGAGCCGCTTTTCCTCTACCTAGCTGTCTCCGGAGTAGCGGTGAGTGGCGTTTTGGTCCGAGAGGAATCGTGCACGCAATTCCCTCGTCTATTATGTGAGTAGAACTTTGGGGGATGCAGTAAACCCGTATCCTCATTTGGAAAAATTGGCGTTAGCATTGGTAAGCGCCTCCGTAAAACTCAAACCTTATTTTCAATGCCACCCTATACGTGTTGTGACCACTTATCCTTTGAAAAATATCATGCATAAACCGGAGCTGTCCGGTAGGTTAACAAAATGGGCTGTAGAAATTAGCGGCTACGACATCGAGTATAAACCCCGAACGGCCATCAAATCCCAAGTCTTGGCCGACTTCGTAGCCGACTTTGCCCCAGCTATGGTCCCCGAGGTCGAGAAGGAACTCCCCGCCGACCTCGGAAGAAACCACGGGCATTTGGACTCTACATACGGACGGGGCCTCGAACCCAAAGGTTCCGGCCGGGAATCGTCCTCAAAAGTCCCGCCGGGGATATCATTCGACAACCGATTAGAACCGCTAAATTGACTAACAATGAAGCCGAGTACGAGGCTATGATTGCAGTTTGGAGTTGGCTCGAAGCACGGGAGCCGAATTCATCGAGGCTCGACGCGACTCGCTCTTGGTCGCAAACCGTGAATGGTGTTTTCGAGGTCAAAGACGAACGGATGCAGGTACCTCGAGAAAGCCCAAGTGGTACTTCACGTATTTAGAGAATGGACCGTGCAAAGACATACCGAGGGAGCGAACAACAAATGAGGCCGACGCCTTGGCAATTTAGGATCCTCGGTTAACGGGGAGGAAGTCAACCTCGGCTCAACAAGACACTCCGACAAACACGGCCATAGAGACCGGCGCGCCGAAATATGTACGATGGGCTTGACCCGGGATTGGCGCAACCAATACATCGACTACTTGCGCGATGGTAAGCTCCCAAGGACCCAAAAGAATCGCGATCGCTACGGACCAAGGCCGCACGCTTTTGCTTAGTGGATGACCGCCGTATCGACGCTCCTTCCTCGACCCCCGGCCAAATGTTTGGGGGCCGGCGAAACGGAGTACGTGATGAGAGAGATACACGAGGGAACCCGCGCAACCACTCCGGCAGAGGCTTTGGTACGAAAAATAGTCGTGGCCGGTTACTACCGGAATCGATGGACGAGGACGCGAGAAATTTTGTCCGAAAATGCGAGGGTCGTCGAAACATGCCCCGATGATCCATCGGCCCGGAGGAGCGCCGCATTCGGTCATCTCACCCCGGCCTTTCATGAAGCGGGGAATGGACATCGTGGGCCCGCTACCCCAAGCGCCGTGTAAGGCCCGTTTCATTCTCGTTTATGACCGACTATTTTTCTAAACGGGTTGAAGCACCGTGCCTTCGAAAAGATAAGAGAGAAGGAAGTGATCGACTTCATACGGGATCACATCATCCGCCGTTTCGGCATCCCCGCCGAGATAACTTGTGATAACGGCCCCGCCCGTGGGCAACAAGGTCAACGCTTCTCGAAGGATTGAAGATCAAGAAAATCGTATCAACCCCGTATCACCCATGCGCGAACGGGACAGCGAATCCACGAACAAAACAATAATCCAAAGTCCGAGGAAGAGGCTTGAAGCGTCGAAGCACCGTTGGAAAGACGTATTGCCGGAGGTGCCGAGAGAGAAGGAAGGGCTTACAGACCACATCCAAGTCGAGCACCGGCGAAACTCCATTCTCGTTGGTTTACGGGGGGGGGGGAAGCTCTTATCCCCGTAGAAGTCGCGAACCGACTCTCCGTTTCAGGTACTCCACCGGGAGTCAAACGAGGAAGCCATGGCTGTGAAACTTGACCTCGCGGATGAACTACGCGAATGCGCGTCTATTCGCATAGCGGCCCAAAAACAAAGAATGGAAAGATACTACAACCGAGATCCAGCCTTTCGGCATTTCCAAGTGGGGGACTTAGTGCTTCGAAAGGTCACCTTGCACACCAAAAACCCCAACGAGGGGAAGCCGGGTCCGAATCGGGAAGGCCCGTACAAGGTGACCGGTATAACGGCAAAGGATCGTACCAGCTAGAATCAATGGACGGGCAACGACTACGCAACAACTGGAACGTGGCTCACCTAAAGAGATACTACTGCTAAGGTATGGGCCGTATTCTCTCATTAACCTTTCTCATTTTTGCAGGAAGTCGAGAACGGATGGAAAATAGAATCTAGGCCTGAAAACACGTGTTGCACTCTTTTCCTTAGTACGGTTTTGTCCCAAAAAGGGTTTTCCGACGAGGTTTTTAATGAGGCAGCAAGTACGTGTTACTGAACGAAAGCGAAGAACATAACAGCACTCACCCGACCTCAAGGCTCGGATCAGTGCTGGGGGAGTACCATGCCCACACCGAAGATGACACCAATCAAAATAGACGGGAACATCCAAAATTTGCTACGGCAAAATAAGGCCCGGCCACCGGGCACAGCCTCCAATGTAAGGACCAAACGATCATAATGAATCGTGTCCCATCCAAAATTTGCTACGGCAAAATAAGGCCCGGCCACCGGCCACAGCCCCCAATGTAAGGACCAAACGATCACAACGAATCGTGTCCCATTCTTTACATTTGCTACGGCAGAGGAAGAAAGAGTCAAAAACTACCATATGTACAAACGTTTCGCGAAAATAAAGTTGTCAATAGCTGTCAAAGTTAACAACTTCCCTTTAAATTGTACTCGCGTATAGTAAAGGCAATCGGCCCAAAACTCAATAAGACCCCAAACGGGGCTGCCACTCTGTTAGCCAAGGCTGAGAAGGCACCGGCCCCAAAACAAAGCCGAACTAAAATGTCGACTCTAGTGAAACGGTCCTCGAAATTCGGAGACGACCGAACTCTCGAAGAGTCGAGTAAAAACCGAACAAGCATGATGAATCGGTGACCCCGAGTCACCTTATCATGAAAACGGACCAACAATCGCAGTAAAGATAATGACAAACATTCAAACGAAGAAGCTGGAAAGATACACTTTTCATTTATATACAACGGATGTTCTTTACATCAAGAAAAAGAAAAATGAAAGTTCCATGAAAATGGAAAATAAAAAGATAGATGCCAAAGTAATGGCTCTACACTATCCGCACGGCATGGGGAGGAGGATGAATGTTCGGACTCGGTCCGCCGGAGTCATCCGACTCGGACCCGAGAGCACGGTTGGCCTTCTCCTCCATTCCTTTGGCTTCTAGTATCGTGGGCGGAAGGTTCTCGAGGCCGTGCTCAACTTGCTCGAGGGCGAGGCGCCGAGACTTCCACTTCTCATACTCGGCGACAATAGCGGTACGAGCCCGCCGCCTCCACACTTCTCCATGCTCCCTCCAAATCGGCTTCAGCCTTGGCCAGTTTGGCTCCCAAATGAGCCCGGTTTCTTTCGAGGTCATCTTTCACATGGTTGGCCGCATCCAACCTCGGCCTTAAGGCTGTCATTAGCTTTATTCGACCCCTCGAGTTCGGTTCTAATACCTTCACATATCCGGCCCGCTCCTCGGCCTTTCCTCAAAAATCCTGCTGCGCTCGTTGAACAAGGCAGCCTCAGACTCGAGCTGCCGGTTCCTCTCGAGCAAGCCCGCAGCGTCAGCCTTCACCAAGTCCAGCTCTCCCCGAAGTTGGGAAACCGTGGCCTCAAGTTCATCCAACCGCGTAGAGAATTGGGTTTTATCCCGGCTAAGGGCGATCTTGTCGGCCTCGAGACTCCGATTATAGTCGGTCATGGCGGCCAGGTCGCTCGCCAAACGACGGTTCTCCTCCTTAACCGCATCGAGCTCGGGGCGAAGATTGGCTAGCACGGCCACCCGCCAACTCTCCCTCCTTCTCCCCGAAGAAGGTGTTGATATTTCTCCGTCTCCCGCCCGGGCATCGAGTTGGCCCCGGAGATCGTCTATCTCGTGTTGGGCACGAATGAAGGCCTCGTTAACCAAAGACCACACTCGCATAAGACAAACCAAAGGACTTAGGCGGAAGGGATGGCATTCTGAGAATAAAATTTACAAGGGTGGTTAAGGACCTTACCCGGTTGCCCGCGTGCATACCCTCGTTGATAAGGCACTGCCAAGTGACCCCGGCCATTTTGCGTTTGTCCGAATCCGAGACAAGAGGGCGCAAATAGCTCGCTACGCCCACTGGGCGTGATAAGAAGCTAAAGTCTTCGGGGACAGTGACTACCGCTGATCGGGTTCTCCGAGGATCCACGCCGAGCCGGAAAACATTCACCAAACTATCCCCGGCACCGCATTCGGACGCTCGCGGCCGGCCTAGTGGCCCGGGAATAGGGAGGCGACCGAAGCCCGTCGCTCGCGTCGCAAGAAGCCGGAGGAGTCCCCGAGAACATGTCATCAAAGTCATCCACACGTTGAGCCGGAGTGGATGAACTTGGAGCGGCCTCAGTGCTTTCGGCAAAGGCCGGGGGCTCCGCAGTCACGGCAGGTTCGTACCCGGGAGATGGACGAACACCTGTGGGGGCTTCGATCTCCGGTTCTCCAGCTGCCTTTTCACCGGCCTTAGCAGCGACCGCTTCCCCGGATCTTTTCCTTTGCAGGGGAGTATCTTCCGAAGAAGTTTCACCTGAAATGTCGACAAAGTCAATCGACCGAAGAGGGACCGGTGAAAGTATTTCTTCCGCACCTGAGTGTGGGGCAGGAACCAACGGGCCTTCGCCGATAGAAGGAATGGGCTGAACGGAGGCCGCCCCTCCGGAATTGGGGCCACAGAAGGGACCGAGCCGACCCTCCGAACGACGATGTCGGCTCGGCCTCCTCCTCCCTCGACGACCGGCAACACTCCGTGCTTTCTTCCTTTTTTGTTGTCCGCGCCTTCTCGAAGTCCTCTTTCTTTGGCGGCATCGTCAAGGACACGGAAGAACCCGCCGTGTCGAACCCGATGACGGTGCAGACAAGCGGCTTCCCGCTTCGGCCCTCGAGGCCACCGAACCTCGGGCAAACCCGAAAGGCAAAAGCAATGACGAGATAGTGAATTCAAAGGGCCACGGCGTAGGGGAGCACAACAAACACGTAATGGAATAAACATATTACCGTGGTTTTGCGCCACCCACCGCCACGAGACAAAGGTGGGCCCATGTCCGATTCTCATAGGGGTGCTGGCGGAGGAGCGCAGTAACCCATTCGCTCGCATCGCGGATGACGGGAGGAACGTATCCGTTGGCTGAGTAAAGGAAAAGAGAAGGCAATGAGTCGACAAGATCAAAGAATGAATAAAAAAACAACTAAATGCATAAGAACGACTGCCCAAAAATTCGAGCTTACGCTTATTGTTCCATTCCTCCGGAAAGGGCATGTAGTCGGCAGGGATGATGTCCCGGTTTTCACTCGACGTACCTCTCTAGCCCCCCCCTATCCCGGCTTTCGTCCATCTTCGAGAAGAACGGATTCCGACCGCGCTTGACAAGTTTAATCACGCCGCCCGAAGATCCTCGGGGAATACAAAGGCGTATTAAGTGGCTCAAAAAAATTCCTTCTCGCCGTTATTGGCGAGTAACCGGAGGCAGGTGCAACGACCCTCCAAACGATCGGCCGATCCGTGCGCAGTCACCCCGTAGGTCCGCACATATCGAGGATGACCGGATCAATCGGAGGGTCGGTTTCGAGGGTAAAAGGATAAGTGTACACGTACAAAAATCCCTCTCGATAGTCGGTAACAGCATTCGTCCGGCCGTGTACGAAAACCTCACCGGCGGGTGTCCCACCCGCAAGCCGCCCGACCACGTCGAGCTTCTCCTGGTGATCGATGAAGGATATCGATTCACGTCGTATCCCCTGTCCGAAACCGAGGAAGGCTTATCGACCTCAAGGTCTTTGTTAAAGTTGAATTTGGCCGGAATAATGTCCGAAACCGCGAGCTCGATTTTAGCCGGGGACGCGGGACCGGATCCCGGGGGTGACATCGAAGGAACTCCGTGGGAAGTGGACTCGGACATCTCCAAAGTATGAAGGGAGAAGGGTGGAAAAGCGAAAAAGGGAAGCGAAGGAACCGGTAATTCGTGATGACGAAACAACAAGAACCGACCAAACGATTGGCGAAATCAACCCTTTTACATTAATTTCGAGTTAATAAGTCAAACAAAGAAGTCAGATGCAGCAGATAGCAATTTTTGGGAATGTGAAGGAATGTAGAGAAGAGAGGAGGCTGAAGAGAAACAGAATGTGAAAATGGTAAATGAATAGGTAATGGGCCTTATATAGGCGAGGAAGGGGAACGGTTACCGAGGGTGACCAATCGAATAGCGCCGCGTGTCCCCATCATTAATGAGAGGCGACTTAACATGACGTGCAAAAGGCGGTTGGCAGAGGCATTACGTAGTCGTTCCCGCCAAAATGTGAAGATAAGAACGAGATGGCCGAGTCACCGGTTTTAAGGTTATTCACCCCCCGTTACCCCGACGGATCGATAACGAGGAGCGAGGGGCTATCCGTATACGGTCAATACCGGATATAACGTAAACCGATGAAACGAGGACCGAGGGAAAGAAGAGAGGAACGTGCCCGATGACATTCGAACCGAACCGAGGGGGACGCCAGACCGAGCCGAGCAAGGAGACCATTTGGTCCACCACCTTTATCGTCGATCCGCATGGCCGTTGTTCCGGCAGCCGCCGATCCGCATGGCCGTTGTTCCGGCATTAGCGCTGATCCGCATAGCCGTTGTTCCGGTAGCCGTTGGTCCGTGTGGTCGTTGGTCCGCATGCCCGTTGCACGTGAGCCACGCGTCGCAGCCCCCCGCCATGGTCGCCCACCAACCATGCGTGTGTAGACGGCGCCGTCAGTCTAATCCCACCAAATCCGTTCAGGGCTGTCCTTGTTATTATTATTTTATTTAGTTCACATTGTACGAAGCCCATGGGGGCAGCACTATAAATATGGGACACCCCCCTCCTTTGGGGGGGTTGGCTCCCTTTACCTTTCAAGAACATTTGCAAGAGAAGAATCTCACATATTTATTCTCCCTCTCATTCATTCGGCCAAGGCCATTTCTTTTAGAATTATTGCTAATAATATAATTCATTGCTCATAACGTTTACATCTTTGGCTGCTTTAGCGGTGAGCCTTCAAATCTATATTTTCTTTATCTTACATACGTCAAGAGCAAAGCACATATCCTATACCCATTTACAAATTCAATTGGTTATCCGATATCGCTGTCAATAACATCTCCTCAACAAACATATAAAATGAACAAATTTTGTCAATTTTGGAAACGATTTCATGAAAAGATAATTCAGAATTCAAGTCTTTTTTTTCCTTTCTAATTTTTTTTGTAGACGCGCGGGGGGGGGGGAGGGAGAGAGAGATTGTTTTCTCTACATTTTCGTTTTTTTTTTTTTTTTTTTTTTTTTTTTTTTGGGTGTTTTGTTTCCTATATTCCTGCAAAAGTTTTTGTTCTGTAGAAACAAGATGTAATACTACAAAAGCATCAACTAAAAACTATGAACTCTCCTTTTTTTCCTCCTTATTAAACATAAAAATATACTCAATCTTTACTAATGTGGTTAACAATAGCATTCCTTATTGCTTCTGTGTGTGCTAAAACCCCTTTATCATCAAATCCTGACATATAATTCTCAACTTCTTTCCGTATCATGTCTTGCAAAACTACCAAAAAATCTGGACTAAATAACGGTTTCTCCATACTTGAAGGACCAAAACTGCAATAATTCTGAGGCATAAAAACCGTTTCAGCAACTTGCTGGATTCGGGTCACCCGACCAGAATTCTGTCCGGATTCGGATCCTGATCCGGGTAAAGAGAGACTCAGAGATGTTAATGGGTCAGGTATTGATGAAACAGTTTCAACCTGTTGAACTGAAGGTGGCAGAATCCTAACGGGTCGGGCAAAACAACCCGAATCACTCAAGTCGGATCCAGATGGACTACCCGTACCCGACCCGGTACTTAACGATCTTTTTAACGGCGGATGATAACTTTCGAACGTTAAATCATCCAACGTGGCAGGAAACTTACGTTTTTTAAGTGTGGAATTCCAGTGATTCTTGATCGCATTATCAGTTCGGCCCGATAACAAACGGGCTATCGTAGCCCATTTGTTACCGAATTTTGCATGGGCTTTCATAATTGTTTCATTTTCCTCATGAGTAAATGGCCTATGCTCCACTTGAGGTGAAAGCTGATTACACCACCTTAGCCTACATGATTTTCCGGATCGACCCGGAATCGATTTGCTGATAATTGACCAGTTTCTTGCCCGGTGTTCGTCTACGAGGTTCTTCAATAACTCGTCTTCTTCGGGGCTCCATGGACCCTTGACCCGACCCGAACCCGTTTCCATTGTTGAACAGTTTAATTAAAGTGTTTACTTGGTTAAGACTTGTGAGGAGTGAAGGGGTATATATATATAGTAGTATGAGTAGTTAATAAGCAGTTAGTAATATACAACTGGAATGAGGAATTGTGTGTCAAATGATGTGGGATTAGTGTGGGCAACTGTATTGTATGAATCACACCGCCAAAAAATATTGGGAATTTAGTAGGAAAAAAAATGAAAACTTAACAGTATTCACACTAAATTAATGAACATTTATGAGATGGGGTTTTGGAAGCAGTTAATAGTCGTATTTAAGTATGACTAGCAGTTATTATATGGAAAAACTTAGACTGTATTCACATTCAACTAATGAATTATATTTTAAATGTTATGGGTTTGATGTTAGTTCATCAACGTAGATTCAATTATAAGTGTAATAATTAATCGATGGGTTTTGCACTTCATGTGCTTGGTGAGCTAGTGTAACGGTAAGTGAAGGTTCAATTCGATGACATGACGGAACCCTTCTCTAGCCCTTATATATTTCATTGACGACGAGATATTGCTGAAGAATAATAGAGAGGAACGATATGGCTCAAGCAATGTATGCAATCATCCTTGCTAATTTATTTTTGATCTTGGTTTAGTATGTTTAGCACAGTTTCTATATTAATATTCTGTTTGTCTTGGCTTAGTATGTTTAGTACAGTTATAGTATTTAAGTATGACTAGTAGCTATTATAGGGACAAACTTAAATGCATTCACATTAAACTAATGAATACATAAGATAAGTTTTTAAGTACACTTATAGTGGGACTAAAAGTTGTTATATGGAAAAACATAATTGTATTCACATTAAACTAACGAATACATAAGATAAGTTTTTAAGTACACTTATAGTGTGACTAAAAGTAGTTATATGGAAAAACATAATTGTATTCACATTAAACTACTGAATACATAAGATAAGTTTTAAGTACACTTATAGTGTGACTAAAAGTTGTTATATGGAAAAACATAATTGTATTCACATTAAACTACTCCCTCCGTGCTATAATAAGTGGTGTTTTTAGCTTATGCACACTCCTTAAGAAATTGATCACTCTTAGAAAATTATGAATGTTTTTACTAACTTACACCTAACTAATGCCTAGAAAAAGAAAAGTTACTTAATGATTCTTGATTATGTAAATAAGGATAATTTTGGAAGAGTAAGATCAATTTGTTTTTGAAATCCTAAAGCACCGCTTATTTTGAAACAAAACGAAAAGCTTAAAACATCATTTATTTAAAAACGGAAGGAGCAATGAATATGTAAGATGTCCTTTAACATGCACTTTATGTATTTAGTTATACTTAATTATATTGAAACATATTCTAACTTAATTCATCTAACATTTTAAGATGAAAAAATTGTGAGACATGGAAAAATTCAAATCACCAACCGCTTTTAGAGAGAAATTTTATTTTGAGTCTTACATGTCAAGTCATACATGTGTGAGCCTCTTTAAAGTTGGACATTTGGACCAGTGGATCCCACTCCTATCACCATTTTCTCTCTCTTATATTTCATCTTTCTCATCCCAAACAATCCCTTCTAGTTTCCTCTCTTTACTCCACCAAAAAATTATATTGCCCCCTCTGCCACATCATAATTTCCAAATTTTACTCTCTCCTTCCTTAGCCTGAAACACAGTTCATCTCTCTTTTAATTCTTCCCTCACTCATTTTCAAGAACACATAAAAAACACTCCACGAAATCACAAGGCTTTTCATCCAAAACTAGCCGCAATTAAACTGCTAAAGAATCCTAGAAAAAAAATAATCTACATTCTTAAAAAGATAACATTTACAAATAGTGAATAATAATTTAATAATTGATTTTGAATGGAGAAAAAACAGAGAATCAAAGTTGATACGGGAGGTGAAATAATTTAGATTAACTTTTACAGCCTAATTTCTTCCACAACCCCCTTCAAAAATATTAAAACCATTCCCCATAAATCCCTTTCTTCCATTGTTAACTCATATTTATTCTCCAGGACCTGTCATTTCTTTTCCACATAAAATAATAATGAAAATTATATAAATTCATAATTTTTTATTTTATGAAAATAAAGTGAACGTATTCAAGGAAAACACAAAAGTGTTGAGGAAATTGAAGAACAATCATATGATGAATTTTAGGCCAAGGAAAGAGATAGTGATATCTTGGAGTTCTAATGCAGAAAGTAAAGGAGAATTTTCCACTGATTCAAATGTCCAATTTTACAGAGTCTCATACAAATATGACTTGGTACGTGAGACTCAAAATAAAATTTCTAGCTTTTAGAAGGGTAGTATAAAATACGGTTAAAGAAGAGGAGACAATGGACTTTTGACTAGCCAGGCTGGAGAACATATAGTATATATGTGGGAAGTTGGGAGTTTAATATTTTGCGGATTTCCCTCCGTCTGCGTTTACAAGATAAATATAAAGCAACAACTTTTAAACTCTTCTTAAAGAAAATGAATTAAAATGCTACGTTTGAAGATTTTGTTGTTTGTAACTTGTAAATATGTATATCTACATTAGTTTTACACTAAGAATTAAAATGCTACCTCCGTGTTAGTATTTTAAACACTTTTTAAGGAAAAGATTAAAATGCTACCTTTAAAATTCTAGAATTTTATTATTTAAAGAAATTATGGAGTGCCTATTTTTTCACTGTTTCACATTAGTAGTACACTCTATGCGTAATGTTGTACTGCATGAGATTGAGTGGTGATGAGTTGGCATTAAATTATCTGGCGAGGCCAAGCTGTAAGACCTATCCATCCTAATGGCCACGTGCCACAGACACGTGCCTGACACACGATGCCACCTCAATTTTTGAATCGTTTTCCCTGTTTCAATTAGTACTAATCAAAGTGACAAAAATCAATCAGATTTAAAGAAAACTTAACTAATTTATCTTGACTTTAGCAAGGAACATGCCACGAATGTTATTGTCACCAAGTGGTTTGTTTCTCCACTTGTGTTAATTAATAAACTAACATTTCATGGAATTTTAAAAACAGTAGTTGTTTCTCACTGATGCAACCTTACTTAATGTGTGATTAGTCATCTATTTGGAGCATTATGAACGGATTAGCTAGAGACCAACCAAACCTATGAATTGTCATTTTATTCAATTTTAATGGAGATAGACAGTTTCCAAGTCAATAATTGCCTTCCTTACAGATAGATTGGGCAAAGATAGATCTAGAAGGTTTGCAATTTGCAACTACTGCGTGTGCATGTCTAAAATATAGAAATTATATTCACTATGTGAATAAAATATTTATATATACATATATTTTTTATTTATAAACATAAATATATATATGCATTAGTACATGAAATTATTCAGTAATACACGTTTATCTAAGTTTAATTTGTATAAAAATTCATGAAAGGCCTTAAAATTTTGAGGGTCCTTAGTGTGTGAGGTATGACATATAAAGAAGTCCCAAATTTTATAATATAATGCTCCAATATATCTTAGTGTAAGATTATGTGAATACCTTTTTATTGGTAAAAACCCTAAGGAAATAAGCTAATCGTGCACATATCAGGTTTCTCTTATAACCATTTAGAAATAATTGTATTTAACTTGATTGATATAATTGAATTTCAGATATGGTTTAGTCAAAGTTTCAGTTGGTATGAAAATGCTAAATGTCGTTTCTATTTTCTGGGCAATAATTTTGTGCAAATTCTAATATTTTAACCGCGGGTGCACGTGTTTGGGAGGGTTACGTTGTGAAATCTTGGGAGCGACCTTTCTAAACAACTTGTGCCATAATCGGGCCGAAATTGGTTAAAAACCTTGGGGAACTACCGCTCTTAATTAGTAGTTTTCTGTTTCACTTGTTTTTTGGTAAATACGGTCTGATTTTTCCTAACAGTTCCCACACATTTAGTAGTATCGTTATAACTAAGTATTGCTTTGAGCTCATTTTCGACAACCATCGAAGTTCACTTTTGGTTAGATCAAAATAAGATATTCATAGCGAGGAAATTAAAGTGAAGAAAATTACTATTATATTTGCTTATTATACTTTATTATATGCTAGCATATTATTATTTCAATCTACCACATGATAAATTATTTTGGTGAAACTTTTCAGGTGTGTGAATTTCCTTCTTGTAGGAATTTTGACCCAGGAAGGACCACGTGGACACAAGTCTTGATGGCCGACGTGTTAATCACTAAAGCCACGTAAGAAGATTGTTAAGTGGGACCAAGTCAGTTGTCCACATTGCTACTAACGTGTGCCAAATTTGAAAATAACATAGTATTTCTTTGAATAAAAAAAGTGGCCCCGCACTAAAATATACGATTATCAACTGCATGCAGCCATGCACCTTCATCGTATATACCTAGCATAACTCAAACATAAACTATAAAAATATTTCAAACTTGAATTTTTTAAGAATAACATTGATAATAAAGTGAAAGTAGATGATTCATGCACTCGATCACAATTAATTATACGACTCAAGAACCGTGGCGGAGCCAGGATTTCCGCTGAGGGGGTTCAAAATATAAAAAAGTAAACATACGAAGAGCCTAATTAAGGGGGTTCAACATCTACTATATATACATAAAAAATAATTTTAAGCTTGTAAAAACAGTGTTTTTTTTCCAACGAAGGGGTTCGGATGAACACCCTCGGCATAGTGTGACTCCGCCACTGCTCAAGAAGATAATGATGGAGACTAAAATATGACGATTAGAATATTTAATTTAATTTGAAACTGAGAAAATATTCTTTAAATACACAATTAAATTACAAAAAAATATTGTAACTCATAGTTTATATTCATAATAACCGGTACTCAGAAATTGTAATTAAGAAAATCAATTATGACATCCGTGATAACTAAAGTATCGTGTAAACTATGAAGGAGAGTAGTGAACACGTTTCGATTCCTTTTCGTTTCTTAAATATGAAGAAGAATAAATTGGCCCAAGAAAAGAAATATATTGCTCACATTTTCATGTATACCTGACTCGTTGAGAACGTAGTACACTAAGGACTAAGGAGCTACATATTTAAGGCTTCAGATTAAAGTTAGTCCTCTTAAGAGTTAAGAATAGTCTTTTTGTTTTCTTTTTTCAATTTCTCCCCTTCTACCCAATTCTATATAGGTCATAAGACTAGATATTTAGCTATATGGTAATGTTAGAGTTATCCTCCCATGCAATGATCAGAGGTAGAACTCGAATTTGAAGCTTTATGAGCTCTAACGCTGCATTTTTTAAGTTTATGAGTTCTAAATTAATAATCTATACACATTCAATTATTTTTTAAGACAAATAACGGATTTGAACCACAATTACTAGATTCAGCCAAGACAGTACTCTAGCTTTGCCCCCGCACTGACGTCTAAATTTAAATGATCCAATGTAAGAATTTGATAAACTGAAATATTTTCTACTTCAAGGTGAGGTTGGAAGTTGGGAGCGACCTTCACTGCCACTCTCCAACGAATTTTTATAGGTTGAATACAATATAAAGCAAACAATAAACATATGAGGGCATTTGGTCTAGTGGTATGATTCTCGCTTTGGGTGCGAGAGGTCCCGAGTTCGATTCTCGGAATGCCCCCATGTCTTCCCTTTTTATGACAATTATAGAGTATCTTCCCTCTAGCATTTTTTTTGATCTGTTAGCAATATTTAAAATATTTGGAAACTTGTCTTGAAAAAAAATATGGATTACCATCGTAAATACAGTGTATAAGTTTAAGGGTTACACATGTATGTTGTCACAGGATTATTCTGAAAGAGAGTATATAGTACTTATATATAGGCAGTAGCTATACCTATTTGGATGTTAACTTGTTAATAAGCAAAGTAACATGCAGAAGCGTGCGCCGTGCTTCCCGGGGTGGAGTTACAATTCTGTTTACGGACATATCCCATATTTGCGTTAAAAAGAGTTACTTAATATGTGTAAATAGTTTATATATGCAGAATAATTCAGTAAATTATAGCTCTTAGAATTCAAAATATATAAACTCAAAGTTTTAATTTTGCCTCCGATGCTTCCTTTGGGGATAATTTTATTCCACATTTTTGAAAAAATAATAGCTTTTCTCATTTCAAAATAGATATATATACACGCTCTTCTATTTAACTACTAAAAAAGACAACCCTTTCATGAAACGGCTGAGGTTGGAGGAATCCGCCATTTCAAGTCATCTCCTTTCATTAGCTGAACTTTGTGACGATTTAATTAATTTGAATAATTTGTGGCAACTTTTTCATTGCTTTGCTCTTTTATTTTACCTTTTTTGGTAAATTAGGATGACTTTCATTAGTTTATACACACAATACGCAAGACTAATTTATTCTGTTCACAAGGGAGTCAAATAAGTGGGTGGGTGTACAACTAGCAAAGAGTCCAAGTGGGATTATATTAAGATTAACTAATTGATAATTAAAAGATCGCAAGTATTTATTTTAATTAACAAATGAGTAACTAGAAACGAACTGGATACGTCGCAATCTTAGGTTTAATTATTAGGGTGAGGAAGCTTCCATTGTTAGTTGTTCATCAGTTTATTGTTGGATTTAATTAATAAAAGGGTCACATCTCAAAGTTGTCAACTGCATGCCTTTACATTCATACTAAAAAGGTTGATTTGGAGGGGTAGGTTTGACCCAAATAGACTGGGGAGAACTGCCCAAAGAACGTGACATAGTTCACTTGTTACATTTATAAATTACTACAAAAGTTTCAATAAATTTTAATTTTTAATTAATAGCAGATTAATAACCACATTTAGTAGATTAGGAATTACATCCATTTCATTTTATGTGTCTTAATTTCATTGAGCACGTAGTTTTAAAATATAAGGAAGACTTTTGAATATTGCGGTATTTAACTAAAAATGGGTAATAATTTATCAAAATACCCTTTAAATTTTGTGATATTTAACATGTCATGTCGAATGTTAGTATTAAATAGGAGTACTAAATATAAAAAGAAATATTCTTTTCAGAACAGATAAAAAAAGAAAAGCAGAATACATAAACTGAAACAATGGGCGTAGCAATAATTATCAGGACATTTACTTATATTATTTTATAAATAAATGCGCCGATAGTATAATTTTTTTTTTCACACCAACTGTACATAAAACTTAAATTCATTAATAGTAATAGGAGCCAAAATGCATGTATGTTCCATGCAAATATATAGGCAATGCAACTTGAACACGGGGTTGGTACGTAGGGGTGCGTTACAACTTTAATGCATGTGGTATCTGAATAACTGAAAACTAAATTTGACATTTCTCACAAGGATAAGATATTTGGTAAGAAAAAGATTTCACATTGCCAGTGATAGTCACCGTCCTAAAATTGACTCTTAAATGGTGTCCTTTTACTCCTCCACCATTTAATTGCATGGGACTACTTACACATCTCTGGTTCTTTCCCTTTCTCATTGTTAAGCAAATTATAACAAGGATGCGTGGTAGGAAGGATATTTTCTAAAAAATATAAATAAATTTTTATTTATTTTTTGATGTTTAGAAAGTAAACGAAAAAATTGTATCACAAGAACATGCATGTAAATATAATTCAAGCAAACACAATGAGTGGGAGAGAATGGTGGGTAGGGGTGTGCATTTGATTTTTTGGTTTGGTTTTATATTGTTTGGTTTCGATTTTTCGTTTTTCAATTTTAATAAGTACAATCAATCAAAAGCGGTACAAGTTTGGTTCAGCTCGATATTTCCTGTTTGTATATTCGATTGTGTCATATAAGATAATTAACATGATCGAATAGTAGTCATATTTGCATGGCGGAAAAGAACAAATATTATAGAGCATGAGAAGTAATTATGTCAAATCTCTTAAATATATTTTTTAATATATGTCATAAAAAAAAACATAATCTTTAAAGTATATAAATACATGTCCATACCCTGAAGATTGAGAACGAGTCATTTTATACTCTAATACAAATAGGCCAAGAATAAAATTAATTGCATTTTCAATTTTTATTTTTCTAAATCCGAAATTGAACTAAAAGCCAGAATTTTTGTTGGAAATCTTGCAAAAAATACTCGATCACGAACAGTGTAGGAAATTCTTGAAAGTTTGAGGCATGTCAATTAAGGCATTGTCCTTAAGGATATTTCACCCGATATAGGTGTATCTTCAGAATTCAACAAGCTCTTCTAGTATAAAAGTAGGAGCCAGAATCTAACAAAGATTAAAGAAGAAACCCAACATAATAGAATTTGGGAGAAAGTTTTGTTAATCTTCATTTTTTTTTCCAAATGATAAGGACTTCAATATTCAGTCAAACCTCTCTAATAACAGCAATGTTGGGTCCGATATATTTTGGCTGTTATAGAGAATTGTTATTATACACCTATAACGGCATTGACATTTAAATAATATTTTAATATTATAGGCAAAAAAGATGTATAAAATCTAATTTTTCATTTTAAATTGTCAAATTCTAAGTTTAATCACACTTTGTATAACGAAGAAATTTTTTTTAATGATGAAAAAAAAATATTCATATGATATTCTTTGTCATAAATCGTGTATTAAAGGATCAAATATTTGGTCAAAATCTTTACACTTATTATTGGTAATCATAGATATTCAGTTTTTATAAAAATGGTTAATTATTATATTACCAAAAAAAAGAAGATTGATGTTATATGAGGGGTATTTTACAAAGAGCGAACTGTTATAAAGTTGGATGTTGCTGTTATAGATAAAATGCTGTTATAGAGAAGTAAAATATAACATAAAAAATCGATTCCGAAAATACTGAACTTTTATAGAAAAATGTTGTTATACGCGGAAGTTGTTATAGAGAGGTGTGACTGTATATGGATAAAAGATCATCCTCATCACGATAGCTAACCTCCAACTCCAACGATAATAGGAAGTTATTGCAATAAAGAGCTAGGCTATAATGGGTCCAATAAAGGCTATTCAAGGAGTCATACGTTCTGTTAGTATAATACTACAAATCAGACGTTGGGTATATGAAGATAATTGACAATGAATTGTAACATTAAATCACATAATGGCTAATTAAGAGTTTGGTCAACTTGATTAATAAGGCTCATTTGAATAGTATTAATGGAATGAATTTAGACAAGAATTTCTTTTTGAAATATCACATGAATTTTATGAACAATTTTTAGTTTCTCAATCTGAAATCAAATCATAAAACCAAAAAAAAAACTAATCTAACTTAAATTTGGTCTGATTTTTCTGTTTAATTTGAGTAAGGCACACCCCTAATGGAGGGGGGAAGGGGAGTTGTAAGGGGTGAGCTTGGGGTTGGCGTTGGGGGTGGAGGGCGCCAATTAACAAGAAATGCCGCTTTATGAAATTAAACTTGTTTTATCTGTTTTCATTTAAGAAGTAATTATCCTGATTTTTTAAAACTTATTTATATTGTTAGAAATTTTACAACAATAAATATAGAGCGTTGGTATGTCTCTATGAACTCCTTTGGATATGGATCGTATTTATGTAAAATTTAGTAATAACTTGTTGTACATGTAATTCAATTTGGATTTACACGTGTACCTTGATGTAGATTTATAGGTTTGAAAAAAAGAATTTGTCAGAGGTTGATACTAAGGTCATGTCAAGCAATCCGAACATCTAATCCAAAATTTTAAAGAAATGATATAGAGACCCATTTAAATGGAAAAAAGACATGGTGTGGCCACTAGCAAAAAGATAAAAAGCTCAAAAGGGCCCTATTTTAAGATAATGGCCGAACCATCCCTCAAGCCCAAACTAAAGACAAGCGGTAGCAAATATTCTCATTGCCAAAGTGGAGAGGAAAAAAAAATGGGGAGAAATAGAGTCGGCGAAGAAAACTCATCTCCGATGAAGTTCGCCGGCGCAATTCCAATCTATCCAGGCTTCGTACGGTCAAAGCGAAGCAAATTGGAGCTAGAACAAGAGCAATATGGTGAATAAGTTTCTACAGTTAGCTTTACCGATTGGAAGCAATAAGGATCATCCGATAACTTGTTCGATGGTTGAGGCGGCACGGCAGTGAAGGAGCTTAAATTGCCACCTTATTTGTACTTTAAATCTTTTTTAAATGTCTAACTTCTCACCTTCATTTTCACTATTAATTGTTGTGCCTCTATGAATTTTCGGCCACTCTCTGGTTCTTGCACTTATTTTTCCCCCTTTTTACTTCTTGTTTTGCTTGATTCTTTCCACTTATTTTTCTCCTCTTTATTTCTCTGTTTTGCTCAATTCTTTCCCTTGTGATTAATTGAAGTTCGCTCTACGCTCGTTTGGATTTATTTGGGCTAGTTGGTTTTCTTCTTACCTGAAAAAAATTGTTGTTGAAATGGAACTTGTTGCTGTTGAAAACATATCTAATATGTGTATAATAATTGTATAATATGTGTATAATTAGTGAGTATGCGTTGATTATATATTTATTATACACAAATTATACAACAATAATATATTTTTTGTACATATGCTGTAGGGATGCATATTCTATACAACAATGATACAGTTTCTATATATATGATACGTTTTCTGTACATATACAGTAGGGATACATATACAACAATGATACAGTTTCTATACTGGAATTAGTTGAAAATGGCTAGAAAATGGAATTATTTTGAAAAGGCTAAGATTCTTGAGCCATCGGCTGTCAATAATTTCACCCTGGTGGCCATTTTTGTCCTTTACCCTTTATAAATTCGTGAATGTCCTTGTATGTCCAATGTGGACTTGTTATGGAAGTCGAATTGGATTTGTTACTTGTTTTTCCTAATGAAATTTAGATAACTTAGCAATTATATAAAAAATCTTCTCACTAAATATGCAAGTGACCTTAATGACTTCTTGCAGTAATAGTAACAACCAAACTTTTTCAATATTATCACTATCACAGACTAGAATACAATTTCCCAAAATGTATACCAATGGTATATCAGCTGACCTAAATTACATTCATAATCTAATCTCCTGAATAAAATTATAGTGATTTCTATTCCTTTTCTGAAGCAAACTTCAAAAATGCATTAGCCAACATCTGTCCAAGCTGGACCTGTGCTTGTGTACTGAGATGCACATAATCTGGACCTACTTTGAGCCCATTAGCATCAACTGTTTTCATATTTCGAAGGTGAATTCCCAATTGGGCCTGTCTTATTATCTTCTTATAAGGCCCAAGTTCTGTTGCCAATGCCACCTGTATGGATCCACAAACAAAGCCCAAAACATAAGATAAGATCGATTAAGCACCTTGTGGCGAGCTAAATATATTAAAAAGATATTTAAAACTCGAATATGCTTTGAGTTATATACACAAATAGTATTAACAATTTTACGATGTAGCATATGTAACTTAAAATCTTACTCAAAATGCAACAAAAATTAAGACACCGTGAAAAGACAGGTAAGTGATACTAAATATATGATGTTCTTATCGTTTTTATAATAGTCAGATATTGTTCGATGCACTGATCTAATGAATGTCATTGATTTGTTTCGTAAAAATCATCTCATAAGTAATGATTTTCCATTTTTAGTACATGAATAAAATTCTATTCGTATAATCAAATCATATGTGGGACATCGTTAATCTCCTTTCTTAATGGGGAATCATGTTTCACAAGTCTTATTTATTTATATTTTTTGCTAATTTTAAATTTCTTGTTCCGATTCACAAATAACCATCTCTGTTTTTTTACAATCAAAATCTATTATTTTCAATTTTTTGAAAAGAAAATTTCCAACAATTTTGTAAAACCAAGGATATACTACACTAGTATTCATGAGAATAATTTCCCTCCACCCCCCCCCCCCCCCCCAAAAAAAGGGAGAAAATAAATAAATTTATATATACTGACAATATAAAAAAGCATTCAAATACCTGAATAATAGGTAGGAAAGGTGCTTTCAAGTCATATCGCAAGTCAATGAAGAATTTCTGTAACCTTGATTTATATAATTTAGCATCCTCAACATTCAGAGTGTCGCTCTCTCCTTGATACCAAAGAAGCGATTTTAGCGTCCCACCACCTTGTAATGCGATCCGAGTCCTATTAAGCATCTGACTATAATAAAATGAACCTTTAGACCATTGGCTAATATTTGTGGACCCAACAGCACATGGCACCAAACCAATAACACCAATTTTTGGATCATTTTTCAAGATTGAATTAGCAAATGACATGCCAGGACCAATCCCACAAATTGCATAATAATCAATGTCTTGATGAATTGGCTCTTTTGCTACTTCCCATGAAAGTCCTTTTGTTAGTCTTAGAATTGATGAATTGGACTGACATTGAGGTGGAATATATCCATCAAAAGTGTTGTTTACTACTCCTCCTCTGCCAGACATGTTGCTTTGTCCTGCTAAAATGAATATACTTTTGTTACCATTTGGTGTTGTATTTGCAGGGCTAACATAAAAGGGGTGTGCCAAAAGAATCAAGAAAATATAGGCCAACATTTTATCCGTGGTGATGAGACTTGTTGGAATTGAGTATTTAAGTATGACAAAGAGAGAAATTTAAGAAAATCTATACAGACTGTAATTAAGACCATGGTAAATTGGCAAGAATGTGTTAATAATATGACCAAAAATGGCCTCCAATTGTCAAGAAGACAGATCTGTTACCACCTTGGCAAATTATGCATTAATGCAAATGACCAAAATTAATCACCAACATTTGAGATGACAGTTTTTTTTTGAATTTATGGGTGTACAATAGCTTCGGAAATAAAATGCTTCTGGAAAAGATGGTAACGGGCGGAACTATAGTTATAGTTACGAGTTTGATAGAATTTAATAGTTTTAGCCAAAACTCAATATTGTGTTAAGAGATCCACTTAATAAGTATACATATTTTATTCAAAACGCGATAAGTTGTATTTTCTAGCATCTAGCAAGTATATACTTAAAATTCCGGATCCACCTCTATAAATAGTGGCTTCAGGAGAGCCAAATGAGGTGGTATTGTGCTAGTCCAATGTGTAAATAATTTAAAGTCCAAGACACATGAGTTGATGTCATATGGTAAGTTGAAAAGGATGCATATTATAGTTTCCATTTAGAGTGCAGCTTCATATGGTAAGTTAAGGATGCATATATGAGTGTTTTAGAGAAAACAGTGGATTCACATGGTAAGTTGGAAAGGACGCATATGATGGTTTCCAAGTAAGTTGTAGCTTCACATGTTAAGTTTGTGAGGATGAATCTGTATGACCATAAATAGTCCTGAGTCGATAAATCAATCAATTGGAAAATGTTACCAACTTACCATCTTACAAACAACAACAACAACAACATACCCAGTGAAATCTCACAATCATGCAGTAGGAGGGAAATGTACGCGAGACCTTACCTCCATCTCGAAGATAGAGAGAGGTCGTTTTTTTCGGAAGACCCTCTACCAAGAGAAAACATGATGAGAAAAGGTCAAATAAGTAGAAACAGCTTCAAAGCAATACGTAAATGAAACTAACGAAAGCGAAAAAAGCGACGATAAAACAAGATGAGAAAAAGTAAACGAGCTACCACAGATAAATACGATAATTGTGGTACACAAATGATACTAGTTATTTGAGATTTCTTTTTGTCTCACAAATTAGTGGATCAAAAGTTTGTGTACCCAAAAGTATAAGATTTGAGTCCACCAACAACTTGTGAGACAACAAGAAGCATCACAGAACTAATATCAGTTGTGTGAGACACGTAATAAAGATTTTCTGTTTACTAATGTGAGGAGCAATGCACAAATATCGATATTGAAAAGACGTTGCAGATATGAGAGGTCCCATAGATATGCAAGTGAAAAACAACAACTGGACTAGATACTAGCTTGGCAGCTCAAAATACGAATTCAAAATTTGAAGTTTATTAGTTCCTATAACGAATTTAAGTTAGTATCTAATAATAATTTAGCTCATACTTAAAATATTTATAAGTATTTGATAGAATTTTTTAAAATATATATAGAGTCTAGACAAATATTATTAGATACTTGTGAACATATAAGTTGTATTTAGATCCGCCATTATGCAGCTGCATTTTTCCAAGGTAGGTAAGAAATAATAGGAGCCAAAGTGAACAGCACAATTCATATGATTTTCAAAGGTGCTTTATACACTTTAAATATGCAAGCCACCTTAGACTTCCTGCAATAATAGTAACGATCTCATTTTTAGATATTATCGTTATCACAGACTAGAATACAATTTCCCAAAATGTAAACCAACTCCTAGATCAGCTGGCCTAAATGACATTCAGAATCTAATATTCAGAACAAAATTATACTCTGTTGCAATTTATATGAGGGGTTTCGGAGTTCGATGGTCAAAGCAGTTAATTTTTTTACTCAATTTGAAAAATATATTTTTCTAGTACTTTATAATAAAATTTACATATTTGAAAATTACATAAAAAGTACTATAAATCTGCTTAATTCTAATCACAATATATAAAAAGAGTTGAAGAAAATCGTAATCAAAGAAAGACTTATTTGACTCCCCAAATAATAAACTCTTCATATAAATTGGTTATACATTGTAAAATAACCGAAGAATTGAGATGGTGTAATTTTTTAAGAATAACCAGCCGAACGGTCCCCTTGATACCCTAATGGGCTGTGTATGAACCAGACTCCAAAAAGGCATTAGCCAACATCTGTCCAAGCTGGACTTCTGCTGGAGTACTGAGATGCACATAATCTGGGCCCACTTTAAGCCCATTAGCATCAACTGTTTTCACATTTTGAAGTTGAATACCCAACTGGGCCTGTCTTATTATCTCCTTATAAGGCCCTAAAGTTGTTGTCAATGCCACCTGTGTGTGTCCACAAACAAAGCCCGAACATAGGGAAAGATCCGAATAAGCACGCTATCGAGCTAAACATATTAAAAAAAATTAAAACTCGAAGATGCTTTAAGTTATATACACGAACTATATAATATTTAGGCCAAAGTCATAGATGAACCCCTGAACTTGTCCTGATTTTTCATTTAGACCCCCCAACTGAGGGTCGTACCATATGAACCCTTCAAGACAACTGTTAATGTGCCATTTAAACACAATTATTGAGGTGGCAAAGCGCGTGCAATGCACTGCTCTAAAAGGGCGTGAGATGCCAATTTTTTCCTTTTTAAATTTTTTAATCATTCAAAAAATAATTATAAGAAAAAACTTATTTTAAAACAATTTAACTAATAAAAAAAACATTTAAAAAAAAATCCTAAAACCCAACCCACCCTCCTCCCCGATCCGAAGCCAGAATCCACCGCAGTTGTCGTCAAATTTTTTCGGTGAAGCCGGATTCCACCGCCGCCACCGGCGTCGCTCTTCTCTTTTGCTTTGTTCAAATACAAAGAAATTCGAGCCCTTAATGGACCAAAAAAATCAATAGTCCATGATTTCTCCATTAATGGACCAAAAAAATCAATAGTCCTTTGAAATAAACACACAAAAAAAAACCCTTCATCCAAACACACCCCTTTACTTTTCTTGCTTTTCCTCTTTCTTCCCTCGTGCGCTATTGATGTTTATTATTTTTTAAAGTAAATTATTTAGAAGGAAAAGAATTAGTTGGGAGTGGGAGAACGACGGATGACTAGTGGAGGAAGAAGAAAAAGAGAGGAAAGAGAGAGGCGGTGGGGGGCTGAAGAGGAGGAGAGGCATGGTGGGGTTTGACGAAGAGGAGAGGGGTCGGGGGGGTGCGCTGAAGAAGATGACTATTTTTGTTTTTACTTTTTTTTTTTTTTTTTTGGTAAAATCCTTTTATTTTTATTTTTTAAAGCTAAAATCCACGTGGCTCTATCTTATTTGTTATTTTTGCGTGCGAATTACACGCACCATTTGTGTGTTGTTGCATATTTATTTTGTACTTAAATGGCACATTAACAGTTGTCTTGAAGGGTTCATATGGTACGACCCTCAGTTGGGGGGTCTAAATGAAAAATTAGGACAAATTCAGGGGTCCATCTATGACTTTGGCCTAATATTTACACTATTCACATAGAAGAAGTAAGATACTGTGAAATGACAGATACCTGTACTTAATATGTGATGTTCTTATCGTTTTTATAGTCGCGATATATTGTTCACCTCAATCTAATAAAAGGTAAAAACTTATCCATACTGGGTGTTCACACCAAATCAATGGATATATCACATGTATTTGAATATATACAACCATCACTTAACCATAATTAGTTAGTATATATATTCACTTCATTAATCACTTAACCGTGATAATTAAATTGCATTAGTTTGGTGTAAACACCCAGTGTGGTTAAGTATTTACCCTAATAAATGTCATTGATTTGTTTCCTGAAGATCATCTCATAAGTATTGATATTCTCTTTTTAGTATATGAATGAAGTTCTATTCGTGTAATCAATCCAGTTAAATTTTTTTGGCTAAACTTTAAATTTCCTGTTCAGATTCCAATGTAATCTGTGTTTTTACAAATCAAAATCTATTATTATCAATATTTTTAAAAAGAAAAATTCCAACAATTTAACTTATACAACTGTCCTAGTATTAACCAGACTAACTTTTGATCAACTTTACACTGAACCAAAGCACATGTTGGCCTATATGTTGAAAGCAAATCATGCAAAACCCGCTTAATGCAACCCCCCCCCCCCCCTCCCCCGCCCGGGGACCCCATCCCACCCCAAATTGGACAAAAAAATATATTTAACTTATATATACTGATAGACATGTTACTATCAAATTACCTGAATAATAGGTAAGTATGGCGCATCCAAGTCATTTCGCACATCTGTGAAGAACTTTTGTAGTCTTGATTCATACAATTCGGCATCCTCTACATTCAAAGTGTCGCTCTCTCCTTGATACCAAAGAAGTGCTCGTAGCGTTCCACCACCTTCTAACGCGATCAGAGTCCTATTCAACATTTCGTTATAATATAATGATCCTCGAGACCATTGGCTGATATTTGTGAAACCAATAGCACATGGCACCAAACCAATCACACCAATTTTGGGATCATTTTTCAAGATTGAATTAGCAAAGGACATGCCAGGACCAATCCCACAAATTGCATAGTAATCAATGTCTTGATGAATTGGCTCTTTTGCTACTTCCCATGAAAGTCCTTTTGTTAGTCTTAGAATTGATGAATCGGACTGACATTCAGGTGGAATATACCAATCAAATATGTTGTTTACTACTCCTCCCCGGCCAGACATGTTACTTTGTCCTGCTAAAATGAATATGCTTTTGTTACCATTTGATGTTGTTGTATCTGCAGGGCTGACATAAAAGGGGTGTGCCAAAAGAATCAAGAAAATATAGGACAACAACATTTTTTCCATGGGCTGAAAGAGAGAAAAATGAGACTTGTGGGAATTGAGTAGTATTTAAGTTTGACAAAATGTAGTTTGATGTTCACATGGTAAATTGTTAAGGATCGTTACTGATATGACCCAAAAAGTCATCCAAGTCTTGAGAAGACAGATATTGTTGCCAATTTGACAATGGAATGCATTAATGCATATGAAATAAAATGATTACCAAGTCTTGAGATGACGGCTTGGTTACTACTACTTGATTAGCAACTTACTATTTACAGAGTACTGAGTAATATAAGCAATATAGCAGCAAAAAACGATCGATTGCATGTACAGGTTAAGTCTATTTGTGTTTAAAATTTATTCAGGCAAACTAAAAAGCTGATATAAAATACCTATAAAGGCGCTTTCTTGAATTTCTTGGCGTATATATAGTAGCTTCGGTAATAAAATGCTCAGGAAAGAGATATTTGCTTAAGGAGAGCCAAATGAGGTGGGAATGTACTATGCCATTGTGTAATTAATACCAGTTAAGACAGAGCGGATCTAGCATGAAGTACGGGTTCTACAGTAGTTTTTGTCTGTATATATCGGAAACAATCTCTCTACCTTGTGAGGCAACGGTAAGGTCTGCTACATACTATCCTCCCCAGACCCCACGTATGGAATTACACTGGGCATGTTGTTGTTTTTGTATATATATATATTGAGAAATCTACTAAATATGTATCAAAAGGCGGAGCCAGTATTTGAGGTTTGAGGGTTCGGAATTTTAAGACAGGAAAACAATCTCAAGTTAAGGTATAACAACCGCCAAATTAATGACCTCAAGCAAAGTAACGTGTTTTTTTTGCTTTTTCTACTTGTCAATTTTATATTGTTGTAAAAAATAAAGTGTTAAAAAGATATTATGTATAATAGCAAAAAGGGAAAAAGAACTACACGAGTCTATTTTATAGTTTCTTCTAATTTTAAGAAGAGAATTAAAAGAGAATCTTGCTTATAGTAAAAAATGAAAAAACACTGGCAACTAGTGGGGTTTCAAACCCACATCTCAGGAAAGAGAGAGCTTCGCTAGTCTTTGCATTACCCCCGAACCGTTCGCTTATTTATGTATGTGAGTTCGCAGGTAAATAATATCTATCTTTACTGAATTTTTCTAATTCAAATACAGGATCTACGCAAAAGTTACTGGCGCCCGAAACCCCTTTAACACACGAGTTGATGTCATATGGTAAGTTGGACAGTGCATATGATAGTTTCCAATGAGAGTGCAGCTTCATATGGCAAGTTAAGGATTGCATATATGATTGTTCTAGAGTAACTGTGGATTCACATGGTAAGTTGGAAAGGATGCATAATGATTGTTTCCAAGTAAGCTGTAGCTTCATATGTTAAGTTTGTGAGGATGAATATGTATGACCATAAATAGTCTTGAGACTGGAAAAACTAATTACATACCGACTTACCATATTATACTATATATTACTCCTTTCATATATTTTTATTTATTCAGTATACTAAAAGTAAATGTTTATTTTACTTGTCCAGTTTTAAAAATTAAGAGATAATTTATCATTTCATACCAATTTTATCCTAATTAATAATTATTGGATTGGAAACTTCAAGAAATTGTTAGTGGTTGCACAAATTTAAAGTATATGTGATTGATTTTAATTATTTAGATGATTTATACTAATTAGGTTGATATAGTATATTTGTCATTTTATTATTGCTCCTTAAAGAGTGTGTTAGGTCAAATATGGACAAGAAAAAATGGACGGAGGAAGTATAAGTTTACGGGGAATTTTTAATTTTGTAGCTGACACAACTGATCCTAATTGTTTGAGGCTTCAATTTATCTCACAAATTAGTAGACCTAAAAATATAAGATTTGGGTCCACTAACTTGCGAGCTAACAAGAAGCATTACACAACTAATTATCAATTATTTTGTGTGAGACACGTAATAAAGTTTTGCGATTCTTGTAAACCTATAAGGTGTATTCTAGATCGGCCATTAGGCAGCTCACAGCTGCATTGTTCCAAGGTAGGCAGAAAGAATAGGAGCCAAAGTGAACAGCACAAATCATATGATTTTAAAAGGCGCTTTATACACTTTTTGGAACACCCGTGATCGTGAACGCACAAAACTTTGTCTTTTGGTTTTGGTTTTGGTTTTAGTAATGACTTTCAAAATAGTGCTGACTCATTGCTTGACTTTGAAGGGTTATGATTGTGGCACGTTAGGGAATATTGTGATGATACTCTTTAAAAATGTGACAAGAAAATCCATTATTTGGCATTGTTAAAGTTTCACGGGTTACATAAAAAATAAAAGGTCGGTCGATGTGGTTTAGGCTTATTGGATTCATTTTTTCTATATGTGGATAAACAAACACTCATGTGATGACCAGAGGATCTAGTAGCTCAGTTGGCTGAATATTTAAATTTTCATTTTATTGATGAGGGTTTGAATCCTCACGTTATAATCCCTTTCTCTATTTTTCCTATCTCCTATGTAATAAAAATTTGGAAAAAAAAAATGTGATGACCCCTTTGATTTTATTTTCTTTTTCTTTCATTTTACAGGTTTCAGCCTTGACGTGGGCATCTGCCTCGACCTCTTTTTTTTTTTTGGATTTTCCACTTGGTATTCGGTATCGACATTGAAGGCCGACTATATCCAGATATTTTTTACTGTTGATATTTTACTAATTTATCAACTAGATGGCTGATACGATCCTACTCGGCACACCTCATTTCAAGACTTACATCCAAGGCCAAGATATGGAACTTCAAGCTCTACAAGCGGCATGGATGATAAGGATGGCGTTGAAGGCCTTTGGAGGCCCATACAAGCCCCATAATGAGGCCTATGATGTGTGGGAGGCGGCTTGGGTGAGGCTTGAAGAAGAAGCTACTAGAAAGGGGACCAAATGCGTCAAGTGGCCAAACGTGCAAATAAGGACATTTCTGCAAATTGGCTACATGTGCAAACTTGGACAAGGTCGGGGGTTGGCTATTTGTGCAAAGAAGGTTATGCTTGCAAGAAGGCCATGCACGCAAGGTTGATTAGAGGGCCATCTATGCAAGGAGGGGCGTGTTTGGCCATGGAAGGTGTCAATTCTTGAATCAAGACTACACTAAGAAGACTAGTCAAACAAGGCCCTTACTTCATTAAGGGTAGCATTATAATTGCCTATTAGTCTTCTTTACTTAGCTTGTATATATAGCTTGTCTTTCATTTTATTACTGAGATTGGATGAATTATGTATTGAATACTCTAAAGAGTGATAGTTTGTTTAGGGTTAGCTTAGTTAATGGTGGATTCCATTGTTGGTCTTGAACAATTTTTCCATTGATTTCATGAAGGGTTGTTCATTTGTGGATTTCAATTGAATTTCCCTTGCCTTGATTTCAAATAGCATAGGTTCTTTGAATTGAATCAAATTGAGAGGGTCTAGGTTTCACATACTTAGGTTTGCTCATAGGTTCATTGGGTCTTGCTTTTATCCTCTATTTCTCATCCCCTTTCTTCAATTCTCATCCCCAATTTCTTGTTATCTTTAATTCCGCATTTTTGTGATTGATTTGGTGTTTCCCCCAAATCGATTCTTATCATTTGGTATCAGAGCATAGGCTAAGAGATCGTTCCTACAATTTCTAATCCTAGGCTCAAAATTCGAAAATCCCCAAAAAAAAAATCAAAAAATCTGAAAATTCACAAAAAAAAATTGAAAATTGAAATTGTTGTTTACTTTGAGTGTTTTGAAGTTGAATTTGAGTTTGTTGAGGTGAAATACATTTAAATCCGAAGTTTGAAGTGGTTTGGTGAAGTTTGGAGTAGTTCACCATTGTTGAACTTGAAGGTTTTTGAAGAACAATTGGGGTTTAATTGATTCGACCAATATTTTGTTGTTGTTTGTTGATTTTGATATTAGATATGTGTTTATTGGTAGGGAAAACCCTTGGAAATGAAATTTGAAGAGATTTGGAAAGGATTTTTGGTTTTCACCATTGAAGGACCTTCAAAAGCTTGAAATTCAAAAAGCGGGTCTTGTGATTCGGTTGAAATTGAAGGTTAATTCTTATTGGGCTTTGTTATCTAGGTGAAAAGGAGCTTAGATTCGAAATTTGAGTTAATTTGGAGCTAATTTGAAGGATCTACCATTTTTGGATTTTGAAGGATTGAAGAACTTGAAGAACAAGCAAGTGGGTCTTCAATTTGTGGTGTTCAATTGGTCTCAATTTGGAGTGGGCTTTGTTCTCTAGGCTGAGAGGAGGCTAAATCCGAAATTTGGGGTCAATTGGAGTTGGAATTGAAGTAGTTAAAAATTTGAATGTTCTTGGTGTTCTTGAAGATATTCAAATATTCATAAGGAAGAAGGTGACCAAAAGGCGGTTTTGATCCAAAGGAATTTTCTAAAATTGTGAAAAGGTGTTTTTTCTACCCTAAAGGGGTAAATCCTAGGTTGATTGAGTCCCAATACGTCAACAAATCCAAGAGGATCGTCCATAAACCACTCGCTAAATAAGGACAGAAGCGTGCCGAATTTAGTGGTATTATATGGACCATATAATATTATATGGTCCATAAAAGTTGGCCGTGAAACACAAGTTGTTTGGGACCAGTTCTGTCCAATTTCGGTCCTAAAATATGGACAAGTTCCACGGACCATAAAACATTATATGGTCCGTGAAATCCCATCAATCTAGTCCGTGAAACTTGGACCCAAAAACCAACATTCTGCCTCAAGTTGGTCTTGATACACGACCACTTATACGAGCCATATTATATTTTACGGACCGTGAAAGTCCAAGGAAGGTGGTTCGTGAAAGAGGATCTTGAGTTCGTGCAAAGTCATTTGTTGATCGTGAAAACTTATACGGACCATGAAACACCACCACTTGGTCGTATAAGTCCAATTTCAACAATCTCGATCAGGTGATTCGTTCTTAATTCTTTTCAATTCCAAAAATTTTCTTGGAATTGCTTGTTGGATTGCGTCCCTAATCCTTTGGTAGGGAGCAAAAAAAAAAAAATACATATATATAGAAACTTAAAAATTTTAGTTGTTTCAAATTGATACCTTAGATTAATTGGGGCTTCACGGCCGTGTTTTCAAGTTATCACCTACCCGGGCCCGAAATTTTATTTCGTTCCCGATTTTAGCATTTTGTTTCTTGTATTCTTCAACTAGTGTGCATTTAGTACTTTTCCTACTTGTGTATGCTAGTTCTTGAGTCCGTCTTTCATTCGTGCCAATTCTTTTCAAGCTTTTCTCGTTTTGATATCGTTGAATCTTCTTGGCTCAAGTCCTTTTGCTTTATCGAGTCGTCCGTCTTTTGATTAACAAGAATCCATTCCTCCACAAAGTTTAGCAATCTTGTGAATTGATTTGGATTAAAAGGGTTCTTGACCAACTTTGGAAGAAGCTTAGGTTAAGAGGTAAGCTTGAGTGCAAATACGAGTGACGTGAGGAACTTTTACTACTAATCTTGTTTGCTTGTTTTGTAGGTACACGAAGAGGAGACATAAGGAGAAGGAGATATAAGGATGTCATCCATATCTTCCGAGTCTTGTGGAGATGATTTTGAAGGTTATGCCTCTAGCAATGAAGGGTATGACTATGATGGATATGAGGGCTATGAGGGAGATAACATGGGATATGAGCATCACTATTCTTACAATGAATATGGTGGTGATGGTGCCCATGAGTCGTATGAGGAACATGGTCGATATGATCATAACTCGTACGAGGGTGACGAATACTACTCCGAGGGCAATTGTGAGGCAACACCTCATGAAGCTTATGAAGAAGAAGGAGTAGATGGGTATGATGAAGAGTCCTATGGTGGATACGAGCATGAAGAGCTTCATCCTACACACCATGGACATGGGGATGAATTGAGGTATGCTCCTTCCTCACACTTTCGATATGAACCACTCAGTGAGAACTTGCAAGAATGGAAAGAATGTGGTGATGATGAGCCTATTGACTATGCACTTTGTGGTGAGTATGCTTGTGAAGATAATGGGATTGCATATAATTCTTATGAGGAATCTTCTAGTAGATATTCACGTACATCGGCTTGTGACACTTCCTATTCCAAGCAAAAAGGTATAGGTGTGTGGATTGGGCCGACTAGGAATCCGCCTAGAAGGAGAAGAGAGTATACATGTCCTCCTTCAAGAAACAGAATGGCATATAATTCTTACCCTAATCCGGAGGCACAAAATTCCCAATATGGTTATATTATGGAAGGTAGGGGAGGAGTGACGATAGGTGAAGGAAGTAGGAGGAATGAGGGGTCTCAAACGAGGAATGAACCCAAAGAAGAAACAAGAACAAGTGGTGGGTTCAAGGAGATAAGAGAAGACTTCAAGTGCATAGAAGATCACATAAAAGGGGCAGAAGAAAACCTTGAGGAAATGATGGAGCTAGCTCTCCAAATGCAAGAACAAGTACTCAAGGCCCAACAAATTGTGAGAGAAAAGATTGAGAGGAGTAAGGGAGTGAAAAGTGACAACTCTAGAGAGAAAAAAGGAGAGGATGTGAGGAGTGATATGAGGGAGTTGTCACAACCTTTATCTAACCCTTGTGACGTTTCTTTCTTCTCTAGTGGTCTTAATGATAGTGCAGGTATTCTCGGAAGCAAACCTAATGAAGACCCTCAACCTTTGAAGGTTCTTGAGGTGGTTGAGAGCTTCTCGAAGGACCAAACGAGCTCCAAAGTTGAAAACCAAGGCAAAGGAGGTGAATGTGAACTTCAAGGTAAAATAGCTAAGCTTAACACCACAAATGATGTGATTGATCATGTTGTTGAAGTGAGTGTAATTGATGGCTTGTCCTTAATTGAGCTTAATAAGTCTTTGCCTTGTGAGGAGCCTAGTGCCATTGTGACAATTGACAATGTGTATGATATGGGTGATCCAACACTAGTTGATCCTATTGATGACCATCTTGACTCTTCTTTAAAGTTCAAGTTGTGTCCACCTAGTGTTGATCCCTATGGTTTGCATGTTAGTACATTGTCATGTGAGTTGTTAGGACACCCACTAGTTGATCCTAGCGATGACCGGATTGATTCTTCTAGCAAGATCAATTTGCGTCCAACTAGTGTGGTTGATTGTGTTGATCAATTTGTTTGCTATGAAAATCCACTATTTGAGGAACCTTTTGATGTGCTTAATGACCCTCAATTTAGTGATGATGTTGGAACAATTGATCATTTACCTAGTCGTGTGCATGAAAGTATTGTGGAAAGTGATTGTTGTCTTTATAAGAGTAGAATTGCATGCTTGGATACTTCATGTTAATTGATCCTTCTCTCTTTATAGATAATACGTTATTTGATATTGACATGACTATTGGGAATGATGAACCTAGTGAGGTGTTTGGTAATGTTGAGCATTTGGTTTCTTTTGGAGACTATAATGTGACATATAACCCACTATGGAGTGATGACACTCTTTCCCATGATGGAGATCTTCTTTTGAAGGATTGTGATCCATTTGTGGGGAAGAAAAGTGTTATAAAGGAAGGTGATTCTTGTCTAGAAATTGAAAATTCTTCCTTTCATGTTCAACTTCATAATAGCCTATTGAATAATCTTATTCTTGAACCTAATAGTGTGGCTACATTGTGGGATGACATAGATGAGGAAGTTGTCTTAAGTGATACCTTTCTTTATTACTTGTTTGCATATGATGATGCTCTTATTTGTGTTGGGGGTGCATCTTATGTTGAGAAAGGTACTTGTGGGGTAATTGGTTGTTTTATTGACCCTAATAGGTGGCTATACTTCCCATTTGACCCGGGTGTTACCATGTTGGATTTAGGAACACCTTATTTGGAAAATGAGTTCCCATGGTGCTTCTTGTCAAATAGAACCAATGTAGTATTACATGCTTCATATTTTGCATCCATTGGTTTTATTACTCTATCCTTATGTCATAAACCTTGGAGGAATCAACTTCTTGATACCTCATGTGTGCACTTGATAGTCATGATTGCTATTGATATGTGGTTGTACCACAAATTTGTCCATCCTTAGCATGTACGTAGTTATTACTTTGTGTGCTAACCCTCAATCCTTGAGGAGTATGTTTTCGTATGTCTTCCCTTGGGTTTTGCTGGTTCGGATTCGAGGACAAATCCTTTTGAAGAAGGGGGAGGATGATACGATCTTACTCGGCACACCTCATTTCAAGACTTACATCCAAGGCCAAGATATGGAACTTCAAGCTCTGACAAGCATGGATGATAAGGATGGCGTTGAAGGCCTTTGGAGGCCCATACAAGCCCCACAATGAGGCCTATGATATGTGGGAGGTGGCTTGGGTGAGGCTTGAAGAAGAAGCTACTAGAAAGGGGACCAAATGCGTAAAGTGGCCAAACGTGCAAATAAGGACATTTCGCAAATTGGCTACATGTGCAAACTTGGACAAGGTCGGGAGTTGGCTATTTGTGCAAAGAAGGTTATGCTTGCAAGAAGGCCATACACGCAAGGTTGATTAGAGGGCCATGTATGCGAGGAGGGCGTGTTTGGCCATGGAAGGTCAATTCTTGAATTGAAGAATGCTACACTGAAGACTAGCCAAACAAGGCCCTTACTTCATTAAGGGTAGCATTGTAATTGCCTATTAGTCTTCTTTACTTAGCTTGTATATATAGCTTGTCTTTCATTTCATTAACTGCGAGATTGGATGAATTATGTATTGAATACTCTAAAGAGTGATAGTTTGTTTAGGGTTAGCTTAGTTAATGGTGGATTCCATTGTTGGTCTTGAACCATTTTTCCATTGATTTCATGAAGGGTTGTTCATTTGTGGATTTCAATTGAATTTCCCTTGCCTTGATTTCAAATAGCATAGGTTTTTTGAATTGAATCAAATTGAGAGGGTCTAAGTTTCACATATAGGTTTGCTCATAGGTTCATTATTCATTGGGTCTTGCTTTTATCCTCTATTTCTCATCCCCTTTCTTCAATTCTCATCCCCAATTTCTTGTTATCTTTAATTCCGTATTTTTGTGATTAATTTGGTGTTTCCCCCAAATCGATTCTTATCAATGGCCCAGTGTAAGCTTCATGTATTGAGTCATTTTATATGTGAATTTTTCGGCGATTGTCCCTTTTAGAGACCATTTCTTTTTGTTACCAAACACGAGTCCAGAACCAAAATGACCCAAAAAAAAAAAATAAAGTGAACCAAAGTATCCTAATAAAATTAAGTGGTACCAAAGTACCTTTAACGCAGTAAATTACTGCATTAAAGGACTTAATTGTAACGGCACGGTTAAGTCCAATAGTGCAGTTATTTACTGCGTTAATGACGTAATAAAAAAAAATTGAATAACGCACTAAATTAATGTGTTATGCAAGTCCCATAAATTTTTTATCCAAAAGAGACTTAAATAGTATAGGGAGAAAAAGTAGTTGTAAATTGATGAAACTTTAAAACGGTCATAACTTTACGCTCGGACATTTGATTAAGTGATTTTTTTTTTTGCATATTTTTTAGAGATCTAGCCGCGCGAACTGCCGCAAAGCATTTTGTCCAGGCCAGTTTTTAGAAAAACGTCATTTATCCCATTCAATTTGAATTTTGTCCCAAATTGGTGCACAATTTTCATTCATCTTTAGTAAAAATCTAATGATAAAAAAAATATTTCAATTTCAAGGCTCGAAATTCAATTTATGAAAACAAGTTAGATAGCATCAGTGAACATTATACAGAATAAAAAGTGTCTACTTTGTAACTTTCACCAACTTGGGATTAAAGATAACAAGAAAAAGTAGCGGTTTACTTCTTTTTTATGCCAACCACTTGGGATCAAATCTAGGTGGGACCATTGAGAAGGTATTATGAGTAGAATACATTTGATATATTATGGGTGCATGATGCATGGTTTAAGTAAAAATTAAGTATATTTTTTGCTTATCTATTTCTTAATGATAAATCTTATTTTACTCTTTATTATCGTTTATAGCTAACTCGCTCGCGTGACATCCTAAACTAATTATTAAAAAAAATGAAGTTACGCATTAACTAAAAAATAACACGCTAAAATAAAATCACTAAAACGACGACCCGAAGTTTTATTAATTGCAAAAAAAAAAAAAAAATCGAATTCTATATAAAATATTTTTGAATCACACAGTAAATGAAAATGAAATTATTGTCGATGTCTATATAAAACATAGACAAATCACACATCAAATGACAATGAAATTTTTGGATTTAAACAATGCTACAGTTAAATTTTGAAGAAAAACGAGAATACGGTTGAATTTTGAAGAAATGATATTACGTTTATCAGTAGCTTCGAATTAAGTAAAAATGATACTAAGAACTAATTCAGAGCTGTAACATTCATCTACTAACATAGACAAATCACACAGTGAAGGATAATGAAAAGAAAAGTGTGAAAATTTAAAAAAAAAAAGAAAAAAGAAAAAAAAAAGAGTATAGTGCAGTAAATTACTGCGCTATTGGACTTAACCGCGCTGTTACGGTTAAGTCCTTTAACGCAATAATTTGCTGTGTTAAAAGTACTTTGGTACCACTTTTTTTATTGGGGTATTTTAGTTCACTTTTTTTTTTGGGGGTCATTTTAGTTCCGGACTCTACCAAACACAGCCTTAGTATTAAGTACCAATTCTTGCACAACCAAACCACGAGTAGTATTCTTACATGAATGAAACTAAATTTCCCTTTAAAGGGCACTATACACACATATACCAACTTCCATGAATATATCCTCTAACTATCCATACACAATTAAACCCATATGCCACTTCCCCTTCATTTTTTTTGCGCGGATTGCGCTTCTTTTCGGGTGGTGTTTATATTTTTCCCCTCATATTTGTGGTGTTTAATTTTGTCTCTCATATTTGTGGTCTTTAAGTTTTGCCCTTCGCTTGGAAAGATGGACGAATACCTGAGGTTCTGGGTTCGAACCCCCGCTTAGATATAAAATAAAAAAATAATTTCGCAAGGCAGGGCTGGGGGGGGGGGGGTGTATGCCTGATCCGACATACACTCCTTAAGGAAAAACTAAAGTTATGCCGGATCCGGCATAACTAAAAGTCTGTCCCATAAGGCAGAACTTTTCCTTAAGGCATAGTTTAGTTATGCCTTATGGGGCAGACTTTTAGTTAAAGCATAACCAAAAGTATGTCCCATAAGGCAGAATTTTTCCTTAAGGCATAGACTTTGCCAGAGGTGGAGCCAGGATTTGAGGTTTGGGGGTTCGAGATTTTAAGACAAGACAACGATCTCAAGCTAATGTATCACAACCGCCAAACTAACGACCAAGTACCGATATTTAATATATTAAAAAAAGCGACGAACTGAAAGAGTTACTGTACGTTCTTATGTTCTAAAGAATAATATGTTTATTTTAAAAATTGCATATATAGGAAAAAGGGAAAAATCGTGTAGTAAAAGGGAAAAAAATTGATTATTGATGATGAGGCTATGTACTTATGATGTGTGCTTAGCAGAAAGGAAAAAGGATGTTGACAGCCAGGTTCGAACTCAGCTCTTTGACGTGAAGGGCTTTTCTTCCTTCACTCGTACCACTGGGACCATCAGCATATCTTTGTAAGTGGGTTCGCACTTGAATATTGATATACATTTATTGGATTTTCTAAGACAAATACATGGTCTACGGGGAAGTTACTAGGTTCGACCGAACCCCCGTGGTACACTGTAGCTCCGCTCCTGACTTTGCCTTATAAGGCAAACTTTCAGTTATGCCTTAAGGAAAAGTTCCATCTTATAGGGCATACTTTTAGTTATGTCTTATGGGGCACACTTTTAGTTAAGGCATAACTACAGGTATGCCCCATAAGGCGAAACTTTTCCTTAAGGTATAATTAAAAGTTTGCCTCGAAAAGTACAAAAAATAAATATATGCCTCAAGGCAAAGTCTGCCGGAGGGGGTAGAGAGAAATTCAAGCTCTGCGTTGAGATTTTTTTTTTTAATTTTTGACTGAGCGGGAGTTCGAAACCGGAACTCGTGAGTTTTAGGCGAAGGGCAAAAATTAAAATCCACCAATTTGAGGGACAAAAGTTAAAAACCACCCCAAAAGAAGGGCAATTCGCCTTCCCATTTATTGGACAGAAGTAATTGCACGGTTTGTGCTTCAAATGGACTGGTCTTTGATTTTTGTCATTCAATGGCCTGGTCTTTAATTTTTTCCCTTCAAACTCGAACTTATGCCAAGCGGCGCATAACTTCTTTAATGGTGCTAGCATAAACTTTAGATATTATGATGGATATCTTATGTCCCTCTAGGCATAGGTTTGATTTTGAAGGAAAAAATTAAAGACCGGTCTATTTACTTTGAAGGATAAAACTTAAGACCAGCGCAAAATAGGCACAAAAGTGCAAATGATCCAATTGGACATAGCAATAAGCCCAGCTTTCCTTTGGCCCAATTGTTTCTTCTTGATCACGCAGTCCACTTCTTCTTGGAGGTCCAATTCCGTATACTCCACAGAGTCATAATACATTTTTTTGCGCGGATTGCCCTTCTTTTGGGGTGGTCTTTAAATTTTGCCCCTCATATTTGTGGTCTTTAAATTATGCCCCCTCGTATTCTTGGTCTTTAATTTTTGCCCTTCGCATTGCAACTTTGAGCGTTCGCGCGAGAAATCATGAGGTTCTGAGTTCGAACCCCCGCTCGAAGCATAAATTAAAAAAAAATTGCAAAGCGAAGGTTTGGGTCGCGTGTATGCTTGGATCCGACATACTCTTGTTAATGAATTACCAAAAGTTATCTTTGGACCGACATACTCATGCCTTATGAAATGCGAGACTTATCATAAGTATGCACGAGAGTCAGCATAACTTTGGTAATTCCTTCACAAGTTTATGCGGTGGGGGCATACTTTTAATGGGCAAACTTTTATGGGACCGGCATAAACTTGTGAAGGAATTACCAAAGTTATGCAACCGCATACTTATGCCAAGTGCGCCCATAAGGCATAAGTATGCCGGGTCCGGCATAACTTTGATAATTCCTTCACAAGTGTATGCTGGTGGGGCATAGCAAAATTTAAACTTTGCCTTAAGAATTTTTAAAAAAAAATTGACTATGTGGGGGTTCGAACCCGGAACTCATGGGTTTTAGCTGAAGGGCAAAATTTAAAGATTTCAAATATGAGGGGCAAAATTTAAAGACCACCCCAAAAGAAGGACAATTCTGCGAATTGCCCGTCATAATATGTGAGATTTTCACCAGTTGTCCCTTTTAGACATTTGTTTAGTAAATAATCTTTTTATTTTATTTTAATTATAACATATGAACCTATCACACCACAATCAAAAATTTTTTTTTTATCAAACTGAAATATTTAGAGAAAGCATAAGACCATGGTCTAAAATTTTGCACGTTATTTCAAACGTTACACAATAATATAATGTTTTGGCTGAAACGTTGACCAATAGATGATTAGAACCGAACCTAACCTTGTCTAAAAGGATAATTTCTCAAGAACTATATTTACGCAACTTTTAAAAATAGGCACAAAATCTAAATGGTGGCCTAAAAAGGAGCATTGCGTAAATAAACCTCCATAACATCAGTTGAATTAATTGTATCCGGTAGCCTATTTGACAAATGCTATTTACATTATATTAAATTTTTTTTATATATTCTTCTTGTTTAATTATTAGTTCTTCTCGAAAATTGTTATGAGTCTGTAGTCATTTCTTCTTCTTTTTATTTTTTTATTTTGGTAGATCACTATGAGTCAGTAGTTTCCTGCTAAGGTGGTAGTTTTGATCTTCTTCTTATCGTTGGGTGCAACCTTGGATTGGAATATTGGATCTATCTGCAAGGACAGTTGCTGCCACACTAATAATTGTGAGAAAAATCTTTTAGAACTGTACAAAAAGTTTAAAACCGATGTGATAGTGTCCACATTAGTTATACTATCTGTGAGGTATGCCATGTCATATTTGTGTGAGGATGTCTATTAATTGACTAGTGCACTGTGAGTCCTATATCTTTACTCTTTTCACTAGTGACCTTTCATTTTCTCTTCACATGCCACGCTACCACCTTGGAAAAGTTATTGTGCTTCCTTTTTTTCTTTTTAGTATATATTCAATTCAAAGTTGCTACATTTTACATCCGAAAAATTCAAAATTTTAAGTGTCATCAAAGTAGACCCTGAATAGGGCTGTGCAAAAATCGATTTAACCGATAAAATTGAAGGAAAAAAATATTATTGATTTACCGATATAGAGTTATTGAGTTAGTGATTTTTATACGATTTTGTAATTTTTTTTATTGGACTACCAGTTCGATTATGATTTTTACATTTTTATTAACGGATAACCGGTAACCCAATAAGAATATAAGGTCTTATTAAAATTATATTTTTAAGTATATTTCAGTGATATATCTTTGTGAAGATGCGGGAGGCCAAACCAGTTATGTTTGAAAACTTTGTTGGTCCAGTTTATCGGTTAACCGATTTTTGCACAGCTCTAGATTCAGGGTCTACTTGTGTAAAGCACCAACAACTCCATGCTGTGTGGTTTTTAATTAAAAAAAAAAAAGAACTTTTCGAAGTATCCTAAATTTCATCTTTAGTTATCAGTTTTTTAATTTAAAACATTTTTTTAAGGCCAAATATTTTCTTTTAAGGTAGTTCGGAGTTTAACTGAATTATTAAGAAGAAATTGAAAAATTGGATAATGAAACGGAAGAATATCTTAAAGAATTTTGATCTGTGTATAATGGAATTGATTTTAGAATTAATGAAAAACAGAAAATGAGAACAGAGGAAAAGGGTTTAAAAATTAATGAAAAACAAAAAATGAGAAAAACGAGGAAAAGAGGAGAGAGAAATTGAAGAGGATGAAAACGAAGGAGGATGAGAGGATAAAGTGGTGGGCCCCGCATTATAATTCAATTAAATAATCCCTCACACACCATGTCATACATATGCCTCTCCCATGTGAATGATGTCGGGACTCGGGATTACAATAAATGTGATTCTCCCAAGCGTGTTTGACCTTTCAGTACTTTGAAAAAGATTCACCTTCGACATATGCTTTACTCCCTCCGAATCAAAAAGAATGTCCATTTAGGGTGTACTCGCTATGGATGAAGATATTTTTTGTTAAATGAGTTCTTGATAAATAAGTGAATTTCTACTTATTTTCTTATGTTCGATCGGGAGTATTTCTTATTTATTTTCTCATTCTCGGTTGATTGGTAGAAAACATTTTTCGAAAAATATCTATCCAAGCTCCACCAACCTCACCAACCCATACCAGAGTTCGGAACCAAAATGACCAAGAAAAAAACACAGTGAACCAAAATACCAAAAACAAAAAAAAACAAAAAAAAAGTACCAAAGTACCTTTAACACAGTAAAATACTGCATTAACTTTACTGTAACGGCTTAGTTAAGTCCAATAACGCAGTATTTTACTGCGTTATTCTGGGTGTCTTTTTTTTTTGTTTCACGCTTTTTCCGTACTTTGGGCATAGATTAGTCATGCTTCGAGATTCCGAAACTTCAATATTTTATATAGAACCCTACTTATTTATTTTTGTGTGATTAATAAGGTAGGCTCAATATATCAAGGATAAGCAAAACTTCGGATCGCCGTTTTAGTGGTTGAAAACTGCTCGAAGTCCATTTTTGTTTGAAGACTTGTTGTCATTAGCTTAAAGTTTTTTATTTTTAGGATTTAAATTTAAGTATGTTATTTTTTAATGCGTAACTTTATTTCGAATATGTTGCTTTTTAAAATAAGATTTATTATTAAGAAATAGATACACAAAAAATATACTTAATATTTACTAAAACATGCACTATGCACCCCAACCAAGGCATGGTTGAAAAGTGCTCGATTATTAGTGTTGTTTGATGTGGCATGAACTTGAGTAGTTATATATATTGATAAGATAAAATTATCAAGTAATGAGTATAGGGAGAAAAAGTAGTTGTAAATTGGTGAAACTTTAAACAGTCATAACTTTGCGCTCGGACGTCCGATTTACGCAATTTTTTTTTTTTTATTTTGTTTTTTTTTTTGGAGATCTAGCCACGCAAACAGCTGCAAGGCGGTTTGGCCAGCACAAATTTTAGAAAAACGTCTTTTTTCCCATCCAATTTGAATTTTTCCCAAATTGGTGCACAATTTCCATTCATCTTTAGTAAAAATCTAGTGATAAAAAGTATATTTGAAGATGGTAATCCCGTGTTAATGATGTTTTGAATGTCAATTTCAAGGCTCGAATTCAATTTATGAAAACAAGTTAGATGGCATTAGTGAACTTTATAAATAATAAAAAATGTCTACATTGTCACTTTCACAAACTTGGCTTGGTGGTTTAGCCTTCTCTTTTTACTTCTTTTTTATCCCAACCACCAGGGATCAAACCTATGCGGGTGCATGGTATATCCCAACCACATTAGATATATTATGCCCTAAAGCAGCCTTGGTTGGGTGCATGGTGCATGTTTTAGTAAATATTAAGTATATTTTTTGTATATCTATTTCGTAATAATAAATCTTATTTTAAAAAGATCGCAACATATTCGAAATAAAGTTAGCCACTTTTTATTTTTTTAATTTTTTTTATAACAAAAAGTAAGTAACGTAGTGCAGTCATGCAAAAAAGGGATTTTCTAACAAAAATTGTTAAAGTCTTGGATCAATTTGATATGATGAATTCTAAAGTTTTAGTAAATATGAAGTATATTTTTTGTGTATCTATTTCTTAATAATAAATCTTATTTTAAAAAGATCGCAACATATTCGAAATAAAATTATGCATTAAAAAATAACACACTTAAATCTAAACCCTCAAAATAAAAAACTTTAAGCTAATGACAGCTAGTCTTCAAACAAAAATGGACTTCGAGCACTTTTCAACTACTAAACGACGACCTGAATTTTTGCTTATCCTTGATGCATTGAGCCTACCTTATTAATCACACAAAAATAAGTAAGGTTCTATATAAAATATTGAAGTTCTGAAATCTCGGAGCATGATTAATCTATGCCCAAAGTACGAAAAAAGTATGAAACAAAAAAAAAAAAGAAAAAAGAAAAAAAAGGACACCCAGAATAACGTTATTAGACTTAACTGAGCCGTTACAGTTAAGTCCAATAACGCAGTATTTTAATGCGTTAAAGGTACTTTGGTATTAGGTTTTTTTTTTTGGGTATTTTGGTTCACTGTGTTTTTTTTTGGGTCATTTTGGTTTCGGACTCCCCATACCACACCAACCCTCACACCCACCCCACCCCACCCCACCACCCCCTCCCACCCACCCCAAGCACCCACCGTCCCTCTACTACCCACCCCCTCCCAACCACCATCCTCGAACGCACTTCATCTTCCACCACCCTATCCTACACCACCACCCAACCCCGCCCCACCGCACCTCTCCCGCACCACGGCTTCATCCAACCACCCACTCACCCCCCTCCCAAAATTTCTGTTTCATATATTTTATTTTACTTTTATAAAAAATTTATGAAAAATGAGAAATTTTTCTTACCCACTCTCCACGCCACCACCACCCACTATCCCTCACCACCACCCACCCCACACCAAATTTAACCATGCAAATTTTCCTTTTTTATAAATTTCTTATAAATGTAAAATTAATTATGAAGTAGAAAATTCGAAGGGGTAGGGGTCGGGAGGGGGGAGGTGTAGAAAATAAAAAAAGAAACTTTTCAAATTTTTTTTTTTTAAATTTGGAGGGGTGGAGTGGGTGTAGAAAACCCTAAATTTTCTTACCCACTCTCCACGCCACCACCACCCACTATCCTTCACCACCACCCACCCCACACCAAATTTAACCATGCAAATTTTCCTTTTTTATAAATTTCTTATAAATGTAAAATTAAATATGAAGAAGAAAATTCGAAGGGGGTAGGGGTCCGGGGGGGGGGGGAGGTGTAGAAAATAAAAAAAGAAACTTTTCAATTTTTTTTTTTTTTTTAAATTTGGAGGGGTGGAGTGGGTGTAGAAAACCCTAAAAAAAAATCAGAGGGGTAGGGTGGGGGTGGTGCGTGGGATTGTAGCAGTGGTTGGGGGGTGCATTGGGTGGTGGTAGGGTGGTTGGTGAAATGTCACTTGTGGACTTATTTTTTCTACTTTGATTAGGGAAATCATTTTTCCCATTTTTAAGGAACTTATTTTCCTAAAGAAACTAAAGAAAATAGTTTCTAAAAAATTTGACCAAACGAACATGAGAAATTGGAAAACAGTTTTCAGAAAATACTTTCCTGCATACCAAACACACCCTTAGCCTTTTTTTTTTTTGGGTCAAAAAAGAGTGTCCACTTATCAAATCAAGAAAGAATTAACCTTATTTTTTAAAATTTTCCTATTAAGGGTGTGTTCGGTATGGAGGAAAATGTTTTCTTGGAAAATAAGTGAATTTTTACTTATTTTCTCATGTTCGTTTGGGTAGCGGAAAATAAGTGAATTTCTTACTTATTTTCTCATGTTCGTTTGGTTGGTAAAAAATATTTTCAGGAAAATATTCACCCAAGCCCCGCAACTCCACCCCCAATTTTTTTCTTGATTTTCTAAACCACCACATCCCCCCCCCCCAAACCCTGCGTGGACCCATACCACACCAACCCCCACAACTACCCACCCCCACCCCCAATTTTTTTTTCTGGATTTTTCAAACCACCACACCCCTCCCCTCCTTCCCCTCCCCCCCCCCCCCCCAACCCACCAAAAAAAAACTTCTTAAAAGAAGTTTTAAAAGTTACTTTTTTGGATTTTTACACAACCCCACTACCCCTTCCAATAACCACGCAAATTTTCAATTTTTATAATTTTTTAATAAAGGTAAAATTAAATAGGAAGTCAAAAATTCGGGGGCGGGTAGGGTGAAAAAAATAAAAAAAAAGAAACTTTTAAAACTTTTTTTAAGAAAAAAATAATTTGAGGGGGAGGGGGGGAGTGGGGGAGGGGGGGGGGGGGGGAGAGGGGGGATGTGGTGGTGTAGGGTGTCGAGGGAAGTGATGGGGGGAGTGGTTAGGGGGTGGGGCGATGAGCGAGTAGGGTGCGGCGTGGGGGGAGTGGTGCATGGGTTGTGGGAGTGATTGGGGGTGGGGTGGTGCATGGTTGCGGAAGTGGTTGGGGTGGGTGGTTGGGGTTTGGTAGTTGGGGGGGGGGGGGTGGTGCAAAAAACCGAAAAAAAAAAAAAGTTCAAAACTTTTTTCTCAAAACAATTTTTTTTTGGGTGGGGGTGGGGTGGGTAGGGGGTTGGAGTGGGGGTGGGGTGTTGCATTGGTTGGGGTTTGATGGTTGAGGGTGGGTTAAGTGGTTAGTGGAATGCACTTGCGGACTTGTTTTTCCTCCTTTTATTAGGGAAGTCATTTTCCCCATTTTTGAAGAACTTGTTTTTCAAAATTTTGACCAAACGAACATGAGAAAATTGAAAAATATTTTTCGGAAAATGTTTTCCTCCATACTGAACACACCCTAAGTGTTATATGATCAAACCCCAATACATATTAATTAGAGACAGTTTAGTCAAATTAACTATTTTTGTCTAGGAATTAATATTTTTTTAAGGGATGTGCAAATGACTAAGTGGACGCTCTTTTTGATCCGGAGGGAGTATCAAATTTTATACACTAATTATGTAAAAAAAAAATTATGCTACAATTAATTATCTTAATGCAGCAAGAAATAGCTGTCTATAAGCAAGTGTACATTGATGATATAGAAAATGTTACTCCCGCTGTCTCAATTTACGTGACACTTTTCGTTTTTCAAGAATTAAATCTAGTGAGCTTTGATTAACATTTTAGATTTTTTTTCATCATATTGACATGCGAAGGACTACAAGTTATATATATTATTATATTACTTATCGTAATTTTTGAATATGTAAATTTTAATTCTAAAATATTGACTTGAACTGATCCAATTTAGTTTCAATAGTAGTCAAATTGCCGCTCGAGAGGCAAAAAATGTCATATAAATCGAAAGCAAGTTATAACTTAAGTTTTTCTTTCTTTTTCCTTAATTGTTTCAGTTCGAATTTTGGGCCAGTTTTGTCAGGACCCACCATAGATCCCTGGACACATAGAAGATCCAAGTGTATTGGACCATTTCAAATTTTCAGATTGGACCATGAGTACGGCCTGGCCCATAAGACCGTGCCAGAAATAAATAATGGAGCTAGTCTCAGTACATATGCACGAGCAAACACGCCAATATAATAGAGCCAGAAGTAAAAACAATAAAAAGAACCATTAATAATATACACACTTTATTGCATATACAGCAAAATGTTCTGCTGTAAGATTTAATGTTTTATTTGGCATTTACCTGAGATTCAGGTTGAATGTTTTATTTGGCATTTACCTGAGATTCTGACTCTTCATGGCCTGCAGAGAATGAGTAATTGCATTAACACAAGAACCCCATTGGATTCTCAACATATGGTAGCTAATCTTTTATCTGTCCCCTTCCCCACAAAATTAAAAAAAATTAAAAAGTTGAAGAAATAAGATACATAAACTTTTCATATAAAAATTCATTTGAAAGTTTAAGAAATCAATAGCTAAATGAGACACAATGAGAGAAAAAGATACAGGTGATATCAATTAGTCATGTTGGTATGTTTACTTTCGGCCCAATGCTCATTGGGAGTCCCTTAATCTTATCAGTGACTTATTTGTCAATAGAAACTGAAGTGATGAAACTTTACTGTTTGAGAGACTCAGTTTTTTTTTTCTTTTATAATAATGGACTAAGACAAGCTTAATCAGGTACGTATATACCTCTTTATTACCTTTTTCTTCTAAATATGCATGTATATATAGATGAAAAGCAAAATGAAAATTTATAAAAAGAATGATACCGTTCGTTATTATACTAATTTATTTATTTGTTCGTTTCTTTAAATGTTGACAATGCTTATAAAAAGTCATATGTAAGCCATAGATAATGATGATTCATTTGGCCAACTCTAACTTGCTTAGAATCGAGACATAGTAATACTTCCTCCGTCCCATTTTATATGAAAGTGTTTGACTTGACACGACGTTTAAGAAATAAAAGATGACTTTTGAAACTTGTGGTCTAAAAAAATTATAGAAATTTGTGTAGCTAGAAATTATTTCATTAAGGGCAAAAAGATAAATTTAAAGTGGAATTGTTACTAAATATAGAAAGACGTTATTTTTTTGGGACTGACTATAAAGGAAAGAGTGTCGTATAATTTGGGACGGAGGGAATTGTAATTATTGTAGTATCTGATATCATATCTAAGTAGATGTATTGAATCTAGTATTCCATTTATTTTTAGTTTTTTTAATTTAGGATAGATTGAATAGTTTTCTGAAAAAGAAAAATATAAAGAACAGAAATCTGATCTCAAGGAAATAAAGAGGATAGAACTTATAGAAGGATAGTTGACAATAATTCCAATCACGCCTGGAATGTGTATAGTTGTGGCAGAAGCACATGGATCAAATGGCCTGTGTCTTCCAGAAGTTTTGTTCCAATCAAATATATACATTCACAGAAAATGGGACCTTTTCCATAAATATTGAAATTCAATATATGTCATTGTACAGTTGATGCTGACTTTTCTTTTAAGAAAACTTATATATAATTATCTAAAGTTTTAATTAAGATTTCTTATGGGGTTACTACTGGATGAATAGAATCTCACTTTTTTGCTAGTTTCGTACCTGAACTATCAGATGTTTGGATTTCTTACCAACTATTTATTAAAATACACCTTGAAGCTGATTAGATTAAGTGTTTGATTACAATCACCAAAAGACACGTGACAACTTAAGTACAAAAAATCGTTGAGAAATTCAACTAAGAAAAGAAGAATAATACAAACTGTCGAAGTACATTTTTTGTTAATTAAATTTCACTATTGTAAATCTCGTCGTACCTGAAAAATCAAATATTTCAAACATAGTGAGAGGATGAAAGAAACAGCGGCTACGGCAGTTGGTGAAAGTAGGAATTATTTTCATAAGATGGTCTATATGCTGACTTAATTATATGCTTTTGTGTAGCTGGCAATTATTTTATTCTACAACTGATAGAAACTAAATATAGGATAACCATTTCATTATTTATTCAAGTACAATAATTATTCTACGTATAGAACTAACCATAATTTAAGATAACCATTTCATTATTTGTCAATGTCTACTACATTCTAGCTTGCGGCATAGTATTATGAAACAGCTTTTCGTCGCCGTCAGTATTAAAACACTCTTAATTAATTAGGACAAACATTTATTACTCCCTCCGTCTCAAATTATTTATCACTTTTTTATTTTACAAAGATTAATTAGGAGAGGTTTTGACAACTTTACCTTTATTCATGTCTAAGTTATAATTTTTTTACATTAAATGTTTAATCTATTTATGTGTCGCCTCCATTAATAACAAAATTCTACTAAGATAAAAATGAGGAAAAACTAATTAAATTTGCCTTGAACTTTGAAAATGATAAATAATTTGAGCATAACCTATTTTTAATAATCATGACAGATAATTTGAGACAAAGGGAGTACAATTTATAATGTTAAATATTTCGTACTCTCAAGATCTAAGCTATTATTTTACTACTGAATATTTAAAAACTAATAAATATAATTACTCGTATATGTAGCTTTGGTACAAATATTTCTTACTAACCTAAGTGAAATATGTAATCGCATTTTAATTTCTAATTAATTAAGATTAAACTATTTAAGTAAATATCCATATGGAGTACGTGTAAATATTTATCAATTAAAATAGTACAGTAAAGATGACCACTTCTCACAAAAGAATAGATGATGTTAACTGGAACCAACTCCCACATCTCTCACTAAATACACTCCATTTCTTATAATTGTCTTTTCTTCTTTTTAGTTAAGGGTAGGAAAAATCTAAGTCCATTATATTCTAACTACCAAAAGCAGTGAACAAAAGTACCAACAACGACACATCATAGAAATTCAAAAGATATTGTCGCCCAATTTCCCCCTCAATTCCCCACCCTTCCCACCATTCAATTTTCTATTTTTTTTTTTTTTTTTTTAATCATTCTGTGTGCAATTTCTTTAGGGTGAATCTAATTGCATCCAAATAGTCTTTTAATCTTTCTATAAACTCACCTTTACACCCTTTAATACTCCTATATTTCGAACTTTGCCTTTATCTTTTCCCTCACTCATTTTCTCGTTCTTGTATTCTATGTTTTCTATTTATTTATTTATTTCTAACGTATCTGAGATTGAGCTCCTTGAGCCGAGGGTCTATCGGAAACAATCTCTCTACCCTCACAAGATAGGGGTAAGATTTGCGTATACTCTACTCTTCCCAGATTCACCTTCTGAGAGCGTACTGGGTATGTTGTTGTTGTAGTATCCGAGATTGAGGCATTATTGATTTCAACAATAAGGACATATTCAATGTCGATAAGATGATGCAATGGGCCAAAACCTACAAATTATATTTGTCATTCTCAATACAAATTGCTAGTATTATCATTCAATCAATGAATATTAAATAGAATTATATGTGATTAGTAATTATATTTGAGTGATTTTTTTTTTGGAACCCTAGGGAAAACTTCAACCATTACGCTTAACGTGACGCAACCTCACTGCTAATTATCACGATAGGCAACTGCGCGCCACGCAGAGATGTAACCGCACTGGCGTGCACAGTGCGACGAGCTCCGACTGATAAGGCTGATGGTGAGGGGAATCGATCCCAGGTCTCCCACGTGGGAAACTACTCACCCAACCAACTCAGTCAACCCTTGCGGGTATATTTGAGTGATTTAATTATGTAAATATAGTTTACATCGTTTCCAAATAGTGTTCTAACAATCACGCCACTTACATTGCGATTAATTGACCAACACAATGAATTATTTTATCATTTCCGAATATATTGCTAGAGCTTAGTTTTTAGATTTAAAATAATATAATGAAAGGAAAAGTGAAAAAAGAAAAAAGCTAGTTATGATTCTTTATTTTAAAGAGGTAAAGAAAGTACATGCTAGGTTTCTAGTGGAGGCCTTTTCTGCCACCAAGACTCCAAGAGCAACTAGCTTTGATGATTTGATAATTTTCTATATGTTAACTGTATTTTCATTTACACGTACCGCAGCGGATGAAGCTGTTCCTCCCTTAATGAGGCGTCAGGTATGAGCCCTGGGTATGAAAAAATCCTTGATAGAGAGTGTTTTCCCCCGAATGGGGTCCTACGCGGTGCGAACCCGGATATAGTCGGGCTCCAATATGGGTACCGAATACCGGGTGGGAAACCAAAAAAAACTGTATTTTCATTTCAACGTCTCAAATAGCTAAATGATTAGATTAGAGATTAATTATCAAGTAGCTCCAACTCTAAATAGCTCGAAGAAAATTAAGATGATCCATTGTATACTAAAAAGCATAGTTTATTTCAGATTCTTGATTTCCATGGGACAATTAATTTCCATGTTCTTAAATTGCTGCCCTTGAATAGAATAATTTAAGTACTACTATAAACTAATTAACATAAGCATGTATCAGAATGGGTTTCGATCCAAAAAACAAATTAACTGGCTTTAACTTTAGTTACATACACACCTAGCATTATACCAAATAACTCTAACTTGCCATGGTAAATGATGAAATGTATGTAAAAGACATATACGTGTTTGATTTTATAATAAAGAGAGTTTATTAGAAACAGAATCATATTCCGGGGTGTATAGAATAGCTAATCTTTGATATATATATACACACACACACACATATATTAGATGTAATCTCGCCATTTAAAAAAAAAAAAAAGTAAAACTCAATATTTTTGGTTCAAATCTTACATTTGCATTAATTTTTCTTAAAATGTATAAATATTCTATTCAGAACTAAGAGTGAGCAATAAAACTTATGATTCAAAATCCATAAACTAAAAATCCTTGCTCCGCTTATGATTCCTTCTCATGAGACCAAAATACACCCTTCCCCCTAATTTGATATTTTTCCCATACATGTCTCTTTCCTTGTGTTGAAAATCTTAGCAGAAAATGGAGTAAAAAATTCCAATTCAAATGAACATATAACAGCCTGTTACTTGTTATTGACATAGAAATTGAAGCTATGCAAATATTCAACAAAGTTTATACAAAGAAGAATACACATGAAATTATATTTTCAACTCTGTTCATAAGCATTTTCATTTCCTCCCTGATAAAATGCCAGCCATCTTTGTCTGTCTCTACTGTCCAAATCTTTCCAAGAGTCAATTTTGACATGTAAATATAATTATGAGCAATTTAACTTGTGAATTATAATAATAACAGAGTGTTATTGGACATAATAGATGTGCAACTAATTGAGTATCCGTAGTCTCCTTAGGAAAAACTAATTCATACAAAAATTTTGAGAATCCATTGACTGATTGTAAGGTTACTAGCAGCTGCATTGTCTACTCTATTTTTCGCCATGTAAGGGAAAAAGCTCTCTTTATCATCTCGTGCCAAATGCAATATCCCTTTTTCTTCTCGTAACGTTTATGTTTTAGTCTTCTTTGACGATGGCTCTGGAGAATAAGAAATGGATGCATCCACTACCCACAAGTCATTGGAGCTATCAGAACTGAATGATACATCCATAACACCTATGGGACTTCCTGGCAATGCACCAAATTTGCGTTTGTTTGAGTTGAAATCAATATTGGCAGCCACTTCCTGGATTAGCTTATAACAATCTGTCACATTTCCCTGCTTTTCAAAAATTGATTCCCATTAGAACTTCAAATAAACAGATTCAGAATTTAAACGTCATGAATTCTGAAATGTATGTCTAACTTTATTTGTATATGCATAACAAATTCCCTCTACCGCGATTGCATCATGAAGATTGCGATCGTAATGAGTCACCGAGCACTAGAAAACTAAGCAATTTCGACTGAGTTTCAGTAGAAATTCACCCGAGCCCCTCGGCTCAATCCAAACCATGGCAAAAAGTCCAGATGGTAATGTTGACTTATCCAAAGGCTCAAAATACAAATTGCAGCGTAAATACTAAAAACAAGGGAGTTAGTTTATATTGCTCGGACTGTAAAAAAAAATTTGTCGCACCCGTGTAGGGTCCTAAAAATATGCACTACTTTTGGAGGATCCCGCACGCACTCGTCAATATTTTTGAAAAGTCCGAGCAACACAGGGGTTTGTTATCACATTGATTCTAGAGCACTGGGTTCTGCCAAACCCATAACTTGATCCTCTACTTCCAACTAGTGCAACAAATTGGGGAAATGTTTAACTAGAATTAAGACATGAAGTGATAAATATACAAACCTTGACTAGTCCAAGAATGCCCAAAAGTTGTTCCTGGTAATCCCCTCCAATGCAAGGCTCTAGCATATCAATAACATGTAACATTGTGGCAGCAGCCATAGCAGAAGGAAGACAACACATAAATCTACAATCTGCCAGTTTATAAAAATTAACAAGTTAGTAAATAATTTAGGACCAAGAATTAATCTAGCTTTACCAAGGGTTAACATTTTCATCCATAATTAATTACCAGTAATAGTGGCTAGAAGCACCCTCTCACATCTCCTAAGAAGTTCATAACAAATGTTGTTATTTAATCCAAGCCTTCTGGAGAAGTAATCAAGAAATGAAAATGGGGTTACTGGATTCATCTTCCACTTGAGTGTAGAAAGTACCAATAGCTCCATTCTCTGAATTGTTCTTGGCTCAAACAAGTATCTTGATTCCTCCAACTAAACATTATCAAGAAAACACCAAATCAATAACCAACACATTGAAATTGTTACAAGAAATCAAGATTTTCTAAGACCAATAAGGGGTCGTTTGGTTGCTGGTGATTTTCTCATTTACTAAATCCCGCATAACTGTACCATGTCTGGTAGCTTTTTTTAGCTATGTACAAAATTCAACACACTAAATAAGGTGTTTGGTTAGTAATTTAGGATTACGTACAACTAATATATGTATTGTACTAGTATAAGTTATGAGGGAATTTATTTATATACTATTTTATGTAGGATATAAATAACTAATACTACATTAATAACTAAAACTTGTTAATTGATACATGCATTACTAATACCTACATAACTCTAACCAGCAATCAAACAACCCCTAAGGGGTTATGATGGGATGGATAAAATCCCTTCACACTTTATCAAAGACTCAGGTTGGAGCCCTCAGAATGGAAAAAAGTTCCAATGGAGAGCATTATTGGCGCGAATCTGAATTAGTCGGAGCCACAAAGCGAGCACCAGACACCAAATGAGAAAACAAAAAAAGATATTGTAAGAACATACTTGGAGATCTAGAAGTAAAGGAACTTGGGTCTCTTCAACTTTTGCAGCTAAAGAAAGACAGGTAACAGCAACAAGTTGATTCATCCATGGCTTCTCAATTTGTGACTGAAAGCTAAAAAGAAACCTATCAAGGTAGTTTACAGCAAGAATTGCAGTTTGAGCAGAAAAATTATGATAACCAATGGCTTCAAGAATCCATTCAACTGCTTCGTTTCTAGATACAGACAAAAATGGGCTGTTTATTACAACATTATACATTTGATTTTCTTGTTCTTTGGACAACAAAGAGATTAACTCTTCTTTTTCCCATATCAAATCTTGTTCTAACAAACAAATTGACTTGGTTTTTAACACTTGAAAGTTCTCATCTTTGCAATACAAAGAATCTAATAAAAATGGAAGCTTTTGATAGTGATAGTGAGCCATCTACTTCTGTGAAGAAGACAGATGTTTGGATTTTCAATTACTTCATTTTTTGTGCAAGAAAGAAGTTATTGGAAGATGAATAGGCTCATTTAAGCCATCTTTTTTCTCTGTTTGTAGAGTTGGAGGAAGAGAGTAGGAAACAAAGAGGGGGACTTGGGGAGTGATAACTGATATATAGTAGGGAAATGTTGTGTTTTTAATGGGTCTTTGATGGCCTTTCCTTTGTGAAAAGTTTCACAAATATGACACTTTGTGGGCCGCTATTTAAATCATTTAGGATTCGTTTGGTAGCCGGTTAAAGTTATGCAAGTATTGGTAGTACAAGGAGCATGATGGGTTATAGTCACGACATTACGAGAGTTGAGTTTCACCCATCACGACTCGCATGTAGGCTAGCCGCGAGCTCGAGGCGCACGGAAGGCCAGTATTTGTCCCACGACACTACCACAATCCAAAGTTTGGGTACGGTGTGCAAGGGTGATGCGATGTCTGGTGCCTAGGCAGACGTGCCCTCAGCTAGTTATAAGAGAATCTATATATTATTTTATGCATAGATTAGTTATGCAAGTTTTAATTATTCATATATTAGTTATTCCATCTTTTATCCTGCATAAAATAATACATAAATTTTCTCATAACTTATACATGTATTAGTTATCCGGTTCTTAAATTGCAAAAATCACACACAATATTAGGTGTATTAAATTTTATAAATAGCAAAAGAATACTACCAAATATAGTATTACTTATGCAAAATCTAGTACCTGCATGACTTAGCTCCTAATTAGCCACTGGCCGATCCCTTAAGAAATTTATGTAAATATCTCCGCCCTATCACACTGACAACAAAAAAAACTATCAAATAAATATAACAAGATGGGCAGAATTTTGTCCATCCGTAAATCAATTTAACAAGATGTGTAGAATAAATATAATACTATCAAATAATTGGACAACATAAATTTTGTCAATCCGATAAGTATTATGAACAATTTAATTTAGAAGATAGATTTAGTAAAATGAAGATTTTACCAAGTTATGCTCGCTCATCAAACATACTAAAGCGTGATATTTCGTATTCTTCGGGACGTGGCTATTTTTGCCTAAATTTCTTAATGAGGACAAATTTAAATACCGACCCACAACCACAAGTGACGTATTTGTACAAATTTTCCTTTCCTTTGCTGTTTTTCCTCCGATTTTGATCAACTTACATACATGGGATTTTTTTTCTTATACTATCAAGTAATCATTAATAAAAAGTATATTAACAATTTGAAAAATAAAGAAAGTTATCTATTACATTATAAGTTAAATATACTAATGGTATATATAATTCTTGCACTAAGCATATAGTATAAGTTAACTCAAATAATATAAGATTTTACGAGGAATTATGACGGGGTGGTAAGTACCCATCTATCATTAATCATAGGTTTCATGTTCGAGTCCTAATGATAGAATCATTTTTTATGTATAGAATCGTTTTTTATGTGAACATCGGTTTACTCCTAAAATGCAGATTTCCGACTAACCGGTATGAATCCAAATTAATCGGACAAACACCATACGCATGTTAATTGTTTTCTTTTGGTACGTACGCATGTTAATGTTAACGCGTGGATGAGTTCATGTGGAAGCTGGAGCTCTATATGAAGCATTTAATTTTCTACAATATTAAACAAACTATATCTTGATGAACATTAATTAATTGATCCAATGAAGGATTTATTGCCCGCACGAATTAGGAAGCTATTTGGCATGATCAAAGTCATTACCTAATGATGAGCCCAGCAATTTATTTTACTTGCAACGTTATGAGTATGATTTATGGTTTTCTCCATCGAAAATTCACGTGTTCTTAGTAGTTATCCTTATGAATCGATATAAATACCAAATGCGCATATAAGTATATATTTATACTGATAAGTGATATATTACAGTACCCCACCTGCTAATTCTTACGGTCCTGACTTCTCGGTTTTTTGGTTCCCCACCCGGTCTTCGGTATTTGCATTGGAGCTCGACTATATTTGGATTCGCGCCGCGTAGGGCTCTATTCGGGGGGGAAGACTCCTCTAAAAATTTTTCCATACCTCAGGGCAAGAGGCATCACAGTTGGAGGAGGAGAACCCTTATCCAGTGCACGAGATCCTTTGATGTGGTATGGTTAACTTAGAAAGGAGAAAAGGGTTAGAACAATCGCTTTTTCTCAATATTTTCAAAACGCTTTATACTATAGTGGAATAGTCATATATACCTTCGGATCTCTTCTTTTATCAAAGCGTATTGATTAAAGGGATGATAAGCCATAAATAAATAAAAGATGAGAAGAAAAGAAGAGAAAGAGAGAGAAACAGCCAAAAGTCTCTCGGCATGCCTAAACATTTTCAAAGAGTCGACTTTAATTTATCATCACCATGTGCCAGTCCAAGCTAGAAATTCAATATACAAGAAAAAATAGGTAAATGGGATCCTTTAATTTGTTTTAATTTAGCTCTTTTTAATTCATCATTGGTCTTAATTATGCTACATGGTCATATTCTCAAAAATATTTTTTCAACTTATACATAATATTTCTTTCGGTTCATTTTATATGATGGTGTCTGATTAAGTGTAGAGCCTAATAAAAAAACAAGAATTTTTAGAATATGTAGTCTTCTAACGTGTCATGACATTTCTATAGCTATAAGAGCATCTTATAAAAGGTATCACGTAAAATATCATTCTTTTAATAGATTAAACAAAAAGAGTATCAAAATAAAAGGAAAACCATCAATAGGCGTAGTCATTAGGCGTTGGTTCACTTTTACCATTATCTTTTGCTGTCTTTTCCTTCCATAAGTTAAAAGCTGTCAACTATAGAATTGCACCAGTAATTTTCAAAGGTTTTCACTTTTCTGGTTCCCATTGCATTTGTTTTACTGTCTGTGTTTGTCAAGTCTCTACCATTCTTTGTACGAAAAAAGTTTATATGTTACAGCTGATTTAGTCTGCAGAGTAGTACAAGCATAGCATCAAGGATTAAAGAGAGCAAAAAGAGAATGAAAATAAGGGTAGGTTTATTTACCAAAAATACACCAACAGAGGTAATGCACTTCTTACAGAATCTAAACCTTTTGTTAAAGACGGAAAAAATTTCTAATGGCTTCGGGCGCAAATTTTTGTTAAGACTCGATTCTGTAATTCACGCCAAGTATCACATTATTCTATACGTTCTTCGTCAATGTGTGAGTCGATATATTCATTGCCGAGAGTCGTCCTTCTTTTTCCCACTCGGCGTTCATTATCTGCATTGGAGCCTCATTAAATCTAAATTTGCATCGGAAGTTCCACAATGAGAGTAAAACACCCCCTCATAAAAGCGACTATGTATCTAGCAAGGCTCAAACTCGAAACCTATGGTTAAAGATGAAGAATACTACTTACCACTCTACCACAACTCTTGTTGATAATGTCTAGGCATTCTATCACAATTTACAATGGTATAGGATCTAACAGACATAATAACGAAATCAATAAAGTCTATTTGTCCCAAGAAAGTGATCTATCAAAAGAGTCCTTATAAAATAAAATAAAACCATTTTCACAATTCGAACCCGTGACATAATAACTACTCCAAAATTAATAAAGTTTATTCTCTTGGAATAAGTATTATACACTAGATAAAATTCTTCCTTTCGAAAGATTTTTTATTCTTAGAATTCGAGGTCAAAACCGTGAAATATTTCAATCATTCTACCACGCTTTTCCGTGGTAGTATATGTGTAGAGTCAAAAGACATGATAACAAAATCAATGTGTTGCGAGCTAGCTCCTATTCTGCTATGATAAGTTGCTCTCTTTCTTTTCTTTTCTTTTCCTTTGCCTTTTAGTTTCTCTTCTTCTTCCTTCTATCCACGCTTTAGAGGCTCAATCTCCAAGGACTTTAGTAAGAGAGCTAAAGATGGACATAATGGTACACACCAAAACAAAGTAGAAAAAGAGTATCAAAGTTGCCGTCAAATATAGGAGTACATGATTTTTAGGGAGCACTAATTACAATATAATCGCCTTTTATGAGGAACACATTACATCTTAAAATGGGATTTTCCGCGTGAATTCGAATTAATCGAGCCCAAACGGGTACTAGCTAGATACCGGATTGGAAAACCAAAAAAGTTACATAATTTTTGCATGATTTAGATATTTAGTTCCATTAGTCTAGTCAAGGGTGGAGCTAGAAATAGAATACGGGATATGGGTTCGACCGTACATCCGTACCCAGTAGTTTTGATACAAATCATGTATTTATCTTAAGAAATTTATTGAAGATGTACAAATTATTATTTTAAAACCCACTAACCTAAAAGAACTAGAATGCCGAAGTCATAAACTTCAAATTCTAGCCCCGCCTCTGAGTCTAATATGAATAGTTTTATCTTAGATTAACTTCCATTACATGGTTTTAGTTTTTCTTTTATTGTAAGATAGTTCATCCCAAATTAAGTTATAAATATTACAAATTTTAAAGATGATATGAGAATTTATTATGTATGACCTGGATAGTTGTCAAAAACAGGTGATATATACTTACTTCACATCATAAAGTAGACAAGGATAGCCAATATATTAACCATTGCCGGTTGCCCCGTAGGCCATAGCCTTCACCTCTCTCGCCGATTCTCATTGAATTGAGAGATCTTGTCACAATATACTCTTTTTAATCCCCTTTCTTAACCTTATTGTAGAGATATAAATGAGCATATGAATAATACTTTTTTGGGCTAAATTTGACTAATTTAAATAATCAAATAAATTTCTGTTTTTAGAGCCGAATAAAAAAAGAAAATAATAGCAATATAAGTAGATGTTTTGTTTATTTGTTTCTACGGTTTCTATAACAATATAAATATAAATTACTCCGTCTTAGGCGAGTGCGTTTTCTTCGGTCCTTTTTTTAAGATAATATTTTCAACTTTCTAGAGATAGGCATTACTATTAATTAAAAATGTAAAGAAACAATCAATCGCAGTAACTGACTGTAAGAGAGCTGTCTGTCTACTATTTATGTCATGAGACCAGAAGCAGAACGATTGAGTCCTTGGCTAGCAAGAATTGACCGTTAGAGAGTTGTCTGTCTACTATTTATGTCATGAGACCAGAAGCAGAAAGATTGAGCCCTTGGCTAGCAAGAACTGACTGTTAGAGAGCTGTTTGTCTACAATTTATGTCATGAGACAAGAAGCAGAAAGATTGAGTCCTTGGCTAGCAAGATCGGGAGGGTTAGTGTCCTATTAAAAAGGAATACACAACTTCTCGGGTCAGTTTCTATTACGAGGAGAGGAAAGGATCATTGGAAGTCTCAATTGCTATCTACTCAAAGTAGAGAGTTCGATTTCATATCCAAAAGTTTATTGACCTACCAATCGAACCAGGGAGTAATAGACTTATATCGGGGGATCGAATATAGGAAGACAATAATTGGATTGAATCCGATTCCCCAACAATCCAAAGTTGTTAGGAGCTTCATTTACAAGGCAAATGTGAAACATATATGCTACTATATTTTCTAATGATAGGCATATTTACAAAAATCCAGTTTGTTATGTTCTGTCAATCTTACCTATTAAGCAACTATATCGGCTTACATTCCTCATTTCCCCTTCTAAATTTCTACTTAAAAAATACATGAGGGTACTCATAGAGTCCACGAGAGCAACACTTTTGGAAAGTAAAAGTCCACAAAAGAACAAAAATACAACTTGCAAAGGGTGACTCCTTTTTCTTGAGTGTGATATCTTGCCCATATATCCAATATTTATAAGGTTGATGCACATCATTAGCTCATGGTTCCTAGTCAAGGTAAATAAAACGCATAATAGCTTTGAGGTATTATAATTCATACACAATTGAGCATGAGTTTGTCGGTCATCATGACCATCCATGATTCAACCTGAAGATAGATAGTACTCCCTCCGTCCCATATTATTTGTCCACTTTCTCCTTTACACGCCTTTTAAGAACTCATAAATAAAGTGTATTTTTACTACATTACTCTTATCTCTCTCCAATTAATTACACTCTAATCAATATTGGTTACTTAAAAATACAATTAATGTTAAGGGCAAAGTAGGAAAAACTTAATTAATTTTATCTTAATTTTGTAAATGAACAAGTATTTTGGGACGAATATTTATAACTAGTAATATGGACAACTAATATGAGACGGAGGGAGCATTGTGCATGTTTGACTATTCCTTTAGAAGAAACAAACTTTTCATTTTTATTTTTTTTCACACCCCATAAATTATACCATATCGACTATGTAAAGAATTAGTTACTCACATTGACATCAGATACATTTAAATAATAGTAATTACTAGTGATCTCATTTAATAAGCATTGAGTAAGTAATCAATAATACAAGGTAAGTAACCAACTATAACATGTTAAATTGCAGTAAATATATCATAAATGCATAAAACTTAAACTCATTATTTAAATTATTACTACTCCCTCCATTCTATAATAAGTGACTTTTTAGGCTTATGCACACCCCTTAATAAAGTGCTCACTCCTAGAAAATTAAGAGTGTTTTTATTAACTTACCCCTAAATAAATGTCTAGAAAAATAAAAGCTTAATGATTCTTGATTATGTAAATAAGAGTCATTTTGGAAGAAGAAGATCAATTTATTCTTTAAATCCTAAAGCACCACTTATTTTGAAACAAAATGAAAAGTCTAAAAAGTCACTTATTATGGAATGGATGGAGTACTATTTATCTATCCATTAAATGTCTCACTTAATCAACACTATATTAGTTGGAGCACAAACAAGCCAATTACTTCCTATGGAGAACAAATACTTACTTGAGTCGTTTTCCTGCGTCACACCAAATAAACAAACATGCTATGTTGGTAAACTAATGTCTAGCTACTACATTGACCAAAACTACATATGTTTTAAAATTTGTCGGTCATTGCATCCACATTTTTTTCTGCACTTTCTTGTTCATCGATAAAACGAGATCTACAATTAATGAGTGCTCCACATTCCAACAGGAGATTGTCTAATACTCCTCCATAATAAGTGACTTTTAGGGTTTTCATTTTGTTTCAAAATAAGTGGTGTTTTAGGATTTCAAGAAGAAATTGATCTTCTTCTTCCAAAATAACCTTTATTTACATAATCAAGAATCATTAAGTTATTTTTTTTTCTAGGCATTTAATTAGGTGTAAGTTGGTAAAAACACTCATAATTTTCTCAAAATGAGCACTTTATTAAGGGGTTTGCATAAGCTTAAAAAGTCACTTATTACAGAATGGAGCCTATTGTTTCTATGCTTCGGTTATCGTATTATTCTGTTGTTGTTACTGTTCCACTTTTGTTTATGCTATGTAATGATTTCTCTATTATTTGCTTTACTTCTGTATTTTATCTTTTTAAAACTGCTTTGATATGCGTTACTTGAGCCGAGGGTCTTTCGAAAACGATCTCTCCACCTCCACGAGATAGGGGTAAGGGTTCCGTACACTCTACCCTCCACACACTCCACTTTGTGGATTACACTGGTTATGTTGTTGTTATTGTTGCTATATTACTTGTCTCAACATGTTGTTTGAGAAGCTTCATGTAGGGAACTAGGGCGAAGTTTACATCCATCCACCATTACTGATCTTAATTACTATACAAAGAGACATCTAGGCAGGGGCGGAGCTAGAGGCACAAAGGCTTTACTCAAACCTCTTCGTCAATAAATTACACTGTGTATATAGAGTTAATTCTTTTTATATATCTATAAATCCCCTTAGTGAAAATGCTGCCTTCGCTACTACATTCAAGTTGCCCAAATTGGTTGCTGTCAATCGAAGTATTAACCTAAACTCAAGAGAGAGATATTAGTGTCCAGCATCACGCAATAGAGTCTTACAGATGGTAGGATCAAAGAGAGATGGGGATTATTTGGTTAATTGCACAACGCAAATCATAAAAAGAAGCGATTTTTATAAGGAGAATGAATCGAGGAACTAAAGGACGTTTTCAGTACCGACATCAACTCCCCTCATATTTAGTCCAGTCTAAAAATCCTCTTCGTGATTCCCAAGAAGTGATAAAAAAATAATAAAAGGAGCCTAGTTAGGTTTTGGTAGATCTTTTGGAAGTTGGTTTTGGTTTAGAATCCCAGGAAACAAAGAGACGATGCATACAAGCAAGATATCTAGCAACAAGAAGGAAAAAGGAGGAATGGGATCTTATCAAAGCACTTTATTTCATTTGATTACTCATGCTTATCCCTAAGCAATATTATTTAAGGATCCGAATCCATTATTCATTCAATAGAAATACACGAAGAAGCAATCATCTTTGTCTTTGGCCATATTTCCAGCTGCAAATACTTCATTTTTAGCTCATAATCCAGCAACAGATTGGTTGACAAATGACAATAATTTGTTGGTGACTCCAACACAAGAAGTCCCTTACGAGCACATTTTCCCCAAACTCCTTGCAAGCACTATGAGGAATGTAACAAAAAAAGAAATTGTTACACCTATGTGTTAGCATACTTCATGTAAAAAAATCCCATATTGAGACTATGCTAAAAGTGAAAATGGAAACTTCTTTAACTGATTGATCAATCTATAATTTGAAATAAGCGAAAAACTATGACAAATTCTCAGGGTATCTTAGATGGATGAATTATCCACGTTCTTCTTTGCGCTCGATGATCATGAGTGTGAGCTTCAGGGTGCAGAGTGAAACAAGTTGCCAGAGCAATTCCAGCATGCTGTGCTGAAACTTCTAATCTTTCTTCTTCGCTTTCTGGGGTGTTGGCTTTTGATATATGATAATCTGACTCAAGATGGTACCATTCATCAGTACACCGAGTGCAGATCCCAAGGCAACTGCAAACAATACTTGGAGAGTTAAAAGGCAGGCACGATCAATTTACAAAGATCACACAAGGATAGATGTAAAGCTGAAATAACAACAGGTGATGCAAACAAATTTGTGGTAAATAACTCCAGAAAGTTAAGACAAAATTAGAAACTTTAGACATCCTTTCTGATGCAGAAATCTTTCGTAAACAAGAATATCATTCAGAAATTTCAAATGTACATGGTGTGCTATAACACCTGAAAATCATTTATACATAAACCTTGTCAAGAAATTGAATGATGGTATGGAAATGATGTTGCTGGCGTACAGGATAGGGATGGTAGCTATTTAGTAGGTAATTTGACATCCCATAGGGTGAAATGATTATTGTAACTTTGTAAGCCCTAGAAGAGGAGGATTCTATGAGCTATATCTGTAAGAGGGAAATGTGTTGATCTTCAAGATCAACATCATTTTGCAGGTTCATCTCTAAGACTTAAAGATTCTTTGTATTTTTTGTTTTTTGTCCTAAGAATATCTTAAAGATGCTTTGATTGGAGAGAATGAACCAATTCTCATTCATATAGAGCCACAAATAATGGTGAAAAGTTGGATACCAGTTGCACTGTGGATAATGTAACTCTCACGATACCAGTGCATAATAGTTTTGTTATGCACATTTGACAAAACTGGTTACGGCAAAGAATACATCAGCTTATAAGTTTGAAATAAAATAAGGCACTAATTGCTTCCAAATTTGGAAAGCAGTCAACAAAATTATATGAAGGTTAAATCAAACAAGACAAGAAAGCATACCACTCATGGGAGCTTTTTCCTGGAGGCTGGTAAAAACTCTAACTGCAACATATAAAGTGAAGGAGATAAGAACTCCATTTTGGTAACAGAAAATCTATATGCAAAAGTTCGTAGTCAGAGTTAACTTACCCATGGAACCGGCGAAGTTCATAAAAAATGTCAAAAAGCTCAGTTCACCAGTACTTTTGCCCTGCTCAAATCAAGACAATAACGAAAAGGCATAAAATTTAGTGGAAACAAGGAAAGCAAGAGAACATTATCCATAAATCCACAAAAACATATATGAAAGAAGTCAAATAAATGGGGACTGCAAATATGGTTGCTGATCATTTTGATGAATGGTTATAACAATTCTGTCATTAATAACTATTCAGGTTAGCACAATCATCTACTGTGTGGTTTCATCCAGAGGCGGATCTAGGATTTGAACTTTTTGGGTTTAGATGCGTAATCCTACCACTTCCATCAAATTCACTGGGTTCAGAATCTACTATTTGTACATATTTAGTGAATTTTTTAACATATATACATAGCCTAAACCAAAACCTATGGGTTTCCATAGCTTGTTAGTTGGATATGCCTCTGGTTTCATCTACTTCATATACTAGTCTGCTTTAGAGCCACCAGCGCTTTCTTTCTTTTCAATCCATCGTAACATTGGCATCATTTACAAGCATACAGCAGAAAGTTTCCAAGGATTGTCGAGGCATAGAGGGAAATTACATTTCCCAGTTGATCAACAATAAACATATCTTGTTTTGGTATCAAGTTTCAAATAAATTAAAAGGTGTGACACGGACATGCATATGACCAGTCATAATAGGTAATTGGAATTCATTATTTCAGAACTTAGCGAATAAAACAGGTTACTTCAAACAAATAAACAATAGCGCCATAAAGATGAGAACCATCATGGTATAAATGTGTACCTTAAAGTTCTTCCATATCTGCGGAATTCTTGCAAAAAGAAAGATTGCATGTTGGGAAGCCTGAAATAATTTAATTTAGTTAAGACTCTTACATCAGATATATTAGGGTCAATTGGTGCTGTAGCCTTTACAAATTTATTTTTAGTTTTTTGTCTTTTGTACAAGAGATTTATTTTTTACAGAGATAGTATGAAATAACACATGGGAGATCTTTGCAGGGTCATTTTCTTCAATTCAGAAGAAATCATCACGTATGTATAAACCATTAATTTAAAAAACTCGTAGGCTTACAACACTTAATTCTTCTAATCTTTTCCTTATTTCTCACAAGGTATACGCCTCTAAAACTTCCACTCCTTCCTAATTTCACTTGTCTGGCCTCAATTTGCGAACGCAAGGTGACTTATCCGCCTTGAGTTTAAGGAAGAGTGTTAGAATGTTAAAAAAATTGAATCATATAAATAATCCCACATCTGAAATATTATGTATATCGTATAAATAATTCATAAGAACTTGTCACGCATTCTCCCAATCTCTTCTCTAATTTCTCATAATTTTCAAACAAGTATGAGCAAAAGTAAAGAGTTCATTTTGACCTCCTTAATGAAGAGAAGTAAATCTTTTTGAATGTTTTATCCCAGAAGACAAACAGAGCTAGGAAAACAGATCAAAGTTAAAGGCTATAACTTACATAGAGAGCCTCGAAAAGAACGGGATCAAGTTGACCTGCCAAAATAGTCGGTGCTACAGCACAATATCTATTTACTAAATCAGGAGGAACTGCAGATTATAATTCCATGGAAGAAACGACACCAATCAACACGAGTGATCGAAAATAAATGGTGCATGTGCATTGGAATATCTATAATGAAACCAAAAAGTGGAGCAAGTTGAAATTAGGATACAGTAATCCTTTCATCCATGTCTTCATTCCCAAAGGTTGAGAAAAATAGTAGATAGTGGCAACCAAAATTATAGCTGCAACAAGAAAAAAGCACAAGATATTAGAGAGACTGAGCCAGCTATATGGAAGTATAAAATTGAGACTTTAAACAGCCATCGACTGAAGGTAAAGCACTCCATCCACAAAGGAATCATTCATTAGTCAAAATAGCATAGTGAACCATCTGCCATAACTTACTGACCCCCTAGACACTTGAATTTTATGAAACGGAAATACGAGAATGAAAAATTGCAATTAGAAGCATTAATTAAAGGCTATTGCAGAGCCGCTTGAAGGTAATGCACCATCTGCTCAACAAAGTCCAGAAACTGCAGAAAAAGGATACTGTAAGGGGTGGTCTTAAAATTTTTACCCCACTAACTCAAATATTTCAAAATGACCTTTGTTTCCCATAAGGTCTAGTTGTGATGTGCGCATAAGTTATGAGGCAAGAGTTCGGGACATTTCAAGAAGTTACAAACAGTGAAGATAGTGTAATGTGTTGCCCATTGGCAGGAATTTCAGTTGTATTGACTTGTGAACAATTGAACAACACATACATTTTTTTGCCTCATAAAAGTTTTGGCCAATTGAGCAGGTTCATTGTATTGAAATGTCTCAAACTCCTGCCTCATAGGCAAAATTAATTTATGCCCACTACTTGTGTCCCAATAGGCAACATAGGCCATTCTTTAAAAATGTTGTTAAGAGGGGCCAAAAGTTCAAGATCACCACTTATGAAGGTCATTCTTGCAATTCAACCCAATAAAGTTAGAAGAATAGAAAGCGATGTCTAATCATTTCAAACAACCACCTCCGCAAGATACAGATTTGAGAAGCTGCAAAGCTCTAGTTTCTCAAGATATAGCAAAAGGAACTAAAGAATCCAGTCAATGTATTATTGACATGTCAAGTGTACCTTGGATCAAAAGAAAAGCATACTCGCCAAAAGCTGAAAATGGAAGCCCTTTGTGAAGACAATATGCCAAAGCAATGGTATAACCAATTAATTCGAGCTCGAACGCCACAACACTAAGACCTCTAACACTTTTGTGTTGCACAATTTTAAGTATCTGCAAGAGGAAGAGAAACAATAAGTCATGCACTTGTTCTATGAGTGAATCACATGTTTCTGTGAATCATTAGAGAGAAGTTAAAGACAAGAAACAAAATGATCAAACTAAATGACATCCTAATGAATGCCATCACTAGGGTGAATGAATCGAATTCAGGTCAAAATTACTATTCCAAGACTAAATAAGGCGAGTTGCGGGATATCTAAACCTAGCAATTTTCTAAAAGTCACACGTATCTGCACACATACAAGTATCTAATCAAAATAAAAAGACTCAAAAACGACATCACTATAGCCAAAGCACAAACAAATTAATACAGTCTAAACAACTTCACTTGCCAAACACCCAAGATAAATGAGACATTCACAAAAAAATAACAATTAATGAAACCCTAAACTTCTAAGAAATTCAAAGGGGTCATCAAGTAGTCATTTTAGCACATGAAGAACGGGTCATGGAATCTTCAATTCTAGAGACAAATTATTTAGTAATGGAATGAAATGAACCTAAATAGAGTAAATGACACAGAAGATCATAAAGCCGCCCTATTTATTTTATGGATTAAAATGTAGTTGATTGACTAATTCGATGAATGGGCTAACAGGCGCAAATTGAATTGAACAACCAGAGTATACATGACAGTAAAAGTTTATACACGGGTTATCTATTCAGAGCATTCAAGAAAAACCCAAAACTTTTCTGGATCTAAATTTAAGCTCATTCAATACTCAGTCACAACAGAACTCAATAAAATTAAAAAGACTAGATACTTGAAGGGCTTAAGGGAAACAACCTGAGGAAGTTTAATCAACGGACTCTAACCTGACTGTAAAAGTCAATTAACTATCTGGTTAAAACTCCAGAGTAACTAAGAAACACCCATTACTTAACTGGATCCAAAACTGAGCTAAGTCAATAGTACTGTCCAAACAACATTCAATAAATACATAAATACTCTAATTTTACAGGGCTTAGGGGAAATTACCTGAGGAAGTTTAACCAAAGCGCTATAACATGAACATAAGAGTTTACATATTTGGTTATCAACTCAGAGTATTCAAGATAGACCCATTACTTAACTGCTGGATCTAAAATTAAGCTAATTCAATACTACTGTCACAACAACACTCAATTACTCCATAAAGATTCGATTTTTGAAGGGCTTAAGGGAAATAGCCTTAGTAAGTTTAACCAAAGCACTATAACATGAAAGTAAAAGTCTATCTATTTGGTTATCAACCCAGAGTAATTGAGAAACACCGATTACTTAACTGGATCCAAAATTGAGCTAATTCAATACTACTGTCACAATAACACTCAATTAATACATAAAGACTCAATTTTTTAAGGGCTTAAGGGAAACAACCTTAGGAAGTTTAACCAAAGCACTATAACATGAAAGTAAAAGTTTATATATTTGGTTATTAACCAAGAGTATTCAAGAAAGACCCCTAATATAACTGGATTCAAAATTGAGCTACAACAACAACAACAACAACCCAGTGAAATCCCACAATGTGGGGTCTGAGGAGGGTAGACTGTACGCAGACCTTACTCCTACCAAGGTAAGACGGCTGTTTCCGAAAGACCCTCGGCTCAATAAAGGATTCAAAATTGAGCTAATTCAATACTATTGTCACAACAACACTCAATTAATACATAAAGACTCAATCTTTGAAGGGCTTAAGGGAAATAACCTTAGGAAGTTCAACCAAAGCACTATAAGAAATTAAGCTAATTCAATAATATCACAACAAAACTCAATTAATACATAAAGGTTCAATTTTTAAAGGGCTTAAGGAAAATAGGCTTAGGAAGCTTAACCAAAGCACTATAACATGAAAAGTAAAAGTTCATATATTTGGTTATCAACCCAGAGTAATTAAGAAAACCCCACTACTAAACTGGATCCAAATTGAGCTAATTCAATGCTATCATCACAATAAGACTCAATTAATTCATAAAGACTCAATTTACCTGAGGAAGCTTAACAGTTGTGGATGCAGCAACAATTGCATAACCCAAAAGCTTGGAAATTAAAGGAAGCAAACAATCTTTTTCTGGAAATTCACCATTACTAAGGGATCCAAGTGCACAACCAAAATCCATTCCAAGAAACTTTAATTCCACCATTTTTTTTTTATGGATCAAGAACTCTTATGGGTTGTGACCCAATTTAGAGATAATTATTTGAGGTTTGTTTGGACAAATCCAAATGGTATTTTGAGTCCTTAAAGGGTGTGAATTTCAACCACTGTGTAAGAAGGATTGTTTAGGTGGCAGCCTTGTAGGTTGTGGCAATTTATGATTCCTCACAACTTTAATTTGCTTTTATTTTAAGGAATACTCCACCTGTCACAATTTATGTACTCCCTGGGATAAAAAAAAAAAAAACCCATATAGCTATTTGCACACCCTTTAAGAAAATACTAACTCTTAGATAAAATATATAATTTGACTAAAACGCCCCTAGTTAAATAGGCATTGAGATTTGATCATATAACACTTAATAGGGGAAAATATGGAAGAACAATGTTAATTCTTTCTTGATTTGCTAAGTGGACTTTTTTTTTATCCAAAAAAAAAAGTCTAAGTGGACTCTTTTTTTGATCTGGAAGGAGTAATATATTTTGACTAGACGTGAAATTTAAAAAATAAAGTAAGACTTTTGAAATTTATGGTTAAGTCATAAATATTTATGTGGTACGTAAATTATTTCATTAAGGGTATAAAAAGAAGTTTTAGATAGATTAAAAAGAACGGTGTATCACATAAATTGGACAGAGCGAGCATGTATATATACATACATGCAGAGTTTGAGCATGTCAATGTTAATAAAAAATGTCACGGAGAAGGTCAAAAGTAAACCCGTCAACCGGTTCGGTTAACCGGCTAGGTTCAAATCGATAACTTAGGACATTAGCTGAACCGTTAATCAGGATTAACCGTATATTACTTACCGGTCCGGTTTCGATTTTTTTAAAACCGGAATCGGACCGGTTAAACCGGTGAAATTAATTTTTTTTTTTTTTTTTTTAATATAGCGTTCAATAAATTTGTCGTTATTGGACCGTTGTGCACGGTCCCATTTGCAAAATGGCCGTTGCCAAACGGCCATAAACCCATTCCCCCCCCCCCCCAACCCCCCAAACTTTTTTTTTTAACACTTTAACCCATACCCCACCCCTATATATAAACCCTTCTTCATTTTCGTTTTAATCCACACCAATTCACTCTTCTTCTCTCAAATCTCAATCTCTCAATTATAGTTACTTTGCAACAATTAGCCACTTTAAATTTCTCTCAAATAAATATTATAAAGTCTTATTATAGTTTCAATTATTAATTTTGCAATTATAATATTGTTGGTGGAGTTAGTGATTTTGCAACAATCTGAATTAGCTTTGGTGGATTTGCAATTCTAGCCGCCTTCACTTTGTTGAAAATTAATCCGACAATTTGATACCTTCGTTCCAATTCTATCTTTATTTTTTGCAATTTAATTCTAGCAATTTAATTTGTTCCAATTTATTTTCTAGTGATTTATTTGAGTGTGATTTAAATTAATTCTATTTAATAATGGCAAAGAGATTTAGACGTGGTGCCAGTAGTAGTGGTATTGTTAGGGGTGAGCTTAATGAGGAAACATTTGTGGAAGAAACACCTAATTTTGGTATTGATGTTGGTGAAAATAATCCACTTTTAGGTCATGAGGCAATGCAACAACATTTTACCGACACTTTTAATGAAATTGATGATGATGATGATGATGAAATATAAGCCCCCGAAAATCTCATAGGAGATACATGTCCTGCACAATCACATACACAAGATAAACCGCCTAGAACTCGTAAGCCAACCGCTAAAATTTAGAAATTTATGACTAAGGATAGGGAAAGCCAAATAGTTAAATGTACCCTATGTGGACAATTATTTGCTTTTAGGCAAGAAACTAATAAGGATGGTGGAACGGGTACACTAAATGGTCATATGAGAAAGAAACATATGGATGTTTGGGGAGAGCAAACGGGTTCAAATGTGGGGGTATTCAAATGACGATAGACCCACGAACCGGTAAAAATTTTAAGTATGACAAGAAAAAAGAGCGTGTAGAAATAGCTAAAATGGTAGCTTATGATTGTTTACCATTTTCCTTTCCTTCGGGTTTGGGGTTTGTTACTTACATTCAACATTGTTATAATCCGTTATTTGAGGGTTTTCCTAGAAGTACTTGTAGAGCGGACATTATGGATTTGTATAAAAAATATAGATTTTATTTGCGTCATGTATTTAATTCTTTAAATTGTAATGTTTCCCTTACCGCTGATTTGGGTCTTAGTCTTAACAAGTTAGATTTTTTTGCTATTAGATGTCATTGGGTTGATGACAATTGGGTTATGCAGAAAAGAATTATAACTTTTTTATATGATGAAGGAAAAGATCATCACGATGAAAAATTTTTAGCGGATTCAATGTCTACTATTATGAGATTTTTTAATATTTATAGAAAAACACTTTGTATTGCTTTGGATAATGCTTCTAATAATACAAAGGCGATTGGTCTTTTAAAAGAAATTAAACCTCCGCTAAAAAACATTTTTTATGTGAGATGTAGTTGTCACATTTTAAATTTAATTGTTAAAGATGGTCTTGTGTGTTTTGACGATTCTATTCAAAAAGTTAGAGATGCGGTTGCATTTCTTTTTTGTAATGCTAATAGGGGAAGACTTAAAGATTTTAAGAATGCTTGTGTGGAAAATAACCTTAGACCTAGGAAAATTCAAGTAAAAATTGAGACTAGGTGGAACTACACTTACATTATGCTACAACAAGCATATGAGTATAGGATTTCCATACAATAAGTTCACAACAAATATAATATTAATAGTGATGATTGGTTAAATTTTACGCATTGGGAAGATGTTAAAGAATGTGTTGAACTCTTAGAAAATTTTTATAATGCAACTCTTGCTTTTTCTAAACAATTCTATCCCACGGTAACCAAAATTTTAGCCTACTTAGCGGAAATAGCTAGAGTTTTACAAGAGTATCAATATAAACCCGGTTATCAAGCGGCTATTTTTGATATGATAATCAAATTTAAGAAGTATTTTTTTTCCCATCCCAACTTTATTCATATTGGATTCTCTTTTAAATCCTTGTTTAAAAGTATCTTATACTAAAGCATTGGTTGGTCAAATTTATACATTTTTAGAAATTGAAGAGGGAGTTCAACTATCTTTAGCTGAAGCCGAACTCACTATTGATGATGAGTTTAGAAATTTTTTTACTCATTATACTAATTTGGAAGAATGTGCTACACCCGTTGCTCCACGCCCTACTACTTCTCAAAGTAGCAAAAAGGGCTTGTCGGGTTTGTCGCATTTAAAAGTTTTACATTCAGACCAACTCCTTCTTGTAGTGCAAACTTTGATGAATATAACTTTTATTTGATGCGACCAAATGTGGATATCAAGGAACTAGATGAATTGAACGTCTTAGCATGGTGGAAGAAGTACAAGGCAAGTCATCCGATACTCTCAAGAATGGCTCGAGATATCCTTACGGTTCAAGTATCAACCGTGGCTTCGGAGAGCGCATTTAGTTTAAAGACAACAAATTGGAGACCATAGCCACTCATTATCCGGTTTTAGCTTGCAAGTACTAGTGTGCATTCGCGATTGGATTAGATCGGAGTGACGCAACCAAAACTTAGAAGCGGAGGAAGGCGAAGAGGAAGAAATTGAAGATTTGATAGCAAGTGGACCGAACCAAATGGAAGACTTTGAAGATATCTCCATGGTCGAATATGATATGGGGGAAATTAAACAAATGATTGAGAATTGGTGATTTTATTATTTTACTATTTCTTTGCAACTCATGTATTATTTGCAAGTTAAAAAAAACTATAACTTGCAAATAAATGTTATCCAAGAATGAATAAAATATATGGCTCATTGAGCTTTCTTCTATTTACTTGTGTTCATATTTTTACTTATATTAAGTTAGGAATATACCTAAAATATACTAAGAATATACTTATAATATACATCTACTTAAATTAAAAACTAGAAAGTTATATACTTGAAAAATAACTAAAATATACTAAGAATATACTTATAATATATAGTATACATATAACTTATACATATATATATAACCTAAGTATATTGATATATATAAGTATATTCTTACTATATTTTAGGTCATATAACTTATATATATATATATATATATATATATATATATATATATATATAAGTATATTGATATATATAAGTATATTCTTACTATATTTTAGGTATATAAGTATAACTTAAGCATATAACTTAATATATATATATATACGAATTTATAAACTTAGAAAAAAATTAAGCTATAAATAACTTAAGTTATAATATATAAGTTATAAGTATATATAGTATACATATAACTTAAACACGTATATGCTGTATATATATATATATATATATATATATATATCTTTGTGTGTGACTTCTTTGTAAGAATATATAAACTTTACTTATAAACTTATATAACATATATAAATATACCTACAATACACTAATAAATACTATAATATATATACTATATAAAAAAAAAAAAGAAGGGTTTTGGACTGTTTGAACCGGACCGGTTCCGGTTTCGAATTTTTAAGCGGTGGCCGGTTCCGATTTTTTAACCGGAAACCAATCGGTTCCGTAACCGGTTACCGGTCCGGTCCGATTCGAACCGGTTGACAGGTTTAGTCAAAAGAGTGTAAAGAAGTTACCAACTCATAACATATACTATTGACAAAGCAAAGAATTTTGATAGTGTTGGATAGCATAAAGGTCAACTTAATAAGGTCTAAAATAATATATGTAGAAGGTCTTATAATGAAACATAAATGTATATTAGTACTAGTTAGGGATAACCCGAGAAGCTCACGGGCCCAATAACGCAATGCTACTATTGGAGTTTTAGGAGCCTGTTCGGATTGACTTAATTTAGATATTTTTAAACCAAAATAGCTTTTAAGCACTTTTATAATTTTTTAATAAGATTAAAAAAGTCTTTTTAAACCCTTTGTTTTACTCAAAATAACAAAAATAAGCTAAAGATCATAAGTTATAATTCATCACTTTATCATAAGCCCATTCAAATAGGCTTTAGTTCTCTTTGCACCATATGACCTTTTTCCAAGTTACTCTTTAAATTTTGATCTTGTTAACTCAATAGCTTAAATTTCATCGGTGAAAGTAGTTAAAAAGAAATCTTTTTGCAGACAAATTTTGAACAAATTGATGAATTAGGGGGAAAAGTCATACATGCCACCAATTCTATCAACTTCCTTGCTCTTTATATATATATCTGGTTCTGGTGTTGTTATCTTAGAGATATAAGTGTAAGATTTGTCAAATTTATATATTTTAAACAAGTAAATTAATATTTGAAGCAAAGCATCTTAGTCCCAATCTTTATACAAAGTTTAATCAATTTCCAGCTTTATTATATTATAGTATAATCATAATTCTCAATGAAATAGTATGTGTGTAAAGTTTGGATGGGGTCACGTTATATAAAACACTTGAGAAAGTATTGTGGAACAGAAAATTGAGCAAAGTTAAGTAGGCGTTTGGACATGCGATTTCATCTCATGAGATGAAATCATGAGATGAAATCAGCATTTGGATATGCGATTTCATCTCTGATTTAATCTCATGCGATGAAATCCCAGATCATCCAAAAAGGCATGATTTGGGATTTGAAATCATGATTTCAAAAAATATAAATGTAAAATTTGACCCATACGTTTATATTTTGTAAACCAAGACCCATAAGTTGGTAGATATATTTACCAATCATGTTTACCAACCATAAGTTGGTAGATATATATTGTTCGTACCATGTGGGAAGATTGTATTAAAGAGTAGTTACATTACTATTCATGTTAAATTTTCTTTTTTATTGAACTAAAGTTTGATCAATTGATGTTGTATTTTTTAGAAAGGCCTTCTAGTAACATATTAATTTTATTATGAACTATGATTTACTCATTTGGTAAGATTGTATAAGAATTGGGAAAATTTTGATGGTTTTCACAACTTGTGGGGTTTTTATGTTTATAAAAAAAATTACAACTTAAGAAATCCAAATTGCATGTCCAAACATGATTTCATCTCATGAACGACTAAAGTTCAAAGTTTGTGTTGGGCCCATGTTTTGTTTTGATTTGGGCAATTCGCAGAATTGCCCTTCGTTTGGGGTGGTCTTTAAATTTTGCTTTTCGTATTTAAATCTTTAAATTTTGCCCTTCGGCTAAAAAAACCCATAGGTTCCAGGTTCGAACCACGTGGCAAAAATTTTAAAAAAAAAAAATTCAAGGCAAGTTTAAATTTTATTTATGCAACATACAACATGCGAAGGAATTACGAAGTTATGCGGGACCGCATACTTATGCCTTATCGTAAATGAACTTGGATAAGTATCTGCCGTCGCCACTTTGATAATTCATTCAAAAAGTTTATCCGGATCCGCATAAAAGTTTAAATTAAAAGTATGTCCCTAAAATAACATAACTGTGAAGGAGATTACAGTTATCTGACTGACATACATGCCTTATAGGCGATTTAGCGCTAAATATCTTTGGGTCACATACCTGATAATTCATTCGAAGTTATGCGGGTCCGGCATAAAAGTTTGCCCATTAAAAGTATGCCCCACCTGGCATAACTTTGTGAAGGAATTATCGAAAGTTATGCGGGCCCGCATACTTACGCTAAGTCTATACACCTATAAGACATGAGTATCTGCGGTCCCAACATAAAATGTGTAATTCCTAAAAGTATGCGGGTCCGATACACACGCGACCCAAACCTTATCTTGCGATTTTTTTTAATTTATGCTTGAGCGGGGGTTCGAACTCGAACCTTATTATTTAGGCGCGAAAGCTCAAAGTTGCGATACGAAGGGCAAAATTAAAGACCAGCAATATGAGGCATAATTTAAAGACCACAAATATGAGGGGCAAAATTTAAAGACCACCCCAAAAGAAGGGCACTCCGCGCAAAAAAATGTTTTGATTTTAAACAGAAACTACCGGAAAAGAATTGAATTAAGCTAACTATATTCATACATATTTAAAATTATAATTACACACATAATTTTTTTTTTTTTTTTTTTTGGCATTCTTGGTTTGTAATCTAGTTTTTGCCTTTATATTAATCTCAGTTTTTTGCCTTTACATTACTCTAGTTTTTTTTTTTTTTTTTTTTTATAGAATAATTTGATGTGGAGTCTTCATATTTCATATTGATAAGTTCAAGAATCTATTTCACGTTAAAGATAACTTGTCTTTTTTTTTTTTTTTTTTTTTTTGGTGATTAGAAGAATTTCATTAATTACCATGTGAAGAAATTATAAAATCGGCAAGACCAACTCAATCTATTTTAGTCAAACACCTCTCGAGCTAACTCCTGAAAGAGAAAGAAAAAACTACTATTTGTATGCAAGTCCAAGAAGATTAAGCACACTTCTAGGGAGGGTTTCCTAATCATCTACTATCATATACTAAGGCACGCAATACTCAATACTTAACTGCAACTCAAAACCTTTGGGTGATCTAGTTTACAAAATAGCCAAAGAAATGTATAGATTTTGTATATTTATACTTATATATATATATTATACGTATAATATACATACCAGTGTGTTTTATATATTTGGGCTACTATCGATAATTAAGTTTGGTCGAAAAGACATAAACTAAAGAAACCCATTTCTTGTTCACCCTTGTCCAAAT